>NC_143013.1:49419639-49667139 GCF_055824585.1 Amblyomma mixtum
ACGTTACTGCTTCTTTATAAGTTGCAGGAGTTATTAGATAATTAAAATGTTGTTGGCAGCGCCAAAATAGCGTGACAGTAGCAAGCATAATAAACAGACCTACAATCGATGCGCCTTTGCTATTATTTAGCGCCCATGCGAGTATCAGGGCAATTGAAGCCGCCACGGAACAGATGTCAGATATGTTCAGGGGAACTGCGGGGCAGAAACCAGCACCGCCCATATGTGTCTCGGGCATGTTTTACCTGTACTCCGCCAGGCAGTCTGCCACGGACAATCAATTGCATTTACACGATTGACTTGGCCAGCGAAGCGTAAGAGAATTCTGTATTGGATCCTTCAGAAGGCCCATTGAACTCACGTCATTCACACACGGAAGGCGAACTGCGCTGGGTGTGAAGTGTTCTTTTTTGTTCTGTTCTGTTTTTTGCGCCAGTACAATGACATAGCAGGCAAGGGCCAGAATAAAAAGCGTGTTCGGTAGCGAGTTCCTCAGCACTTGTAACCCCTGGAAGACATCGATTGAACCACGCAGCTCATTTGCTTCGCTCTCATTCTTTTGTTGCCCTGCAGCTCTCGCTGGAGGCGGCTGATGAAGACAGCACCGATGCCCCGGACGACTTCGATGTAACGTCCTAGGAAGGGCGGGGGGCGGGGAATGTAGTCAGCTTTTAAAAACTATGTTCAGACGTGTCCTCGTGACACCTATGGTTGCACAGAAGTGTTGCAGCGCCCCGCCGCGGGGGCTCAGTGGTTACGGCGCTCGGCTGCTGAACCGAAAGACGCGGGTTCGATCCCGACTTCACCGGCTGAATTTCGATGAAGGCGAAATTCTGGAGGCCCGTGTACTGGGCGATGTCAGTGCACGTTACAGAACCCCAGGTGGTCGAAATTTCCGACCCTTCACTACGGCGTCCCTCATAGCCTCAGTTGCTTTGGGACATTAAACCCCAATAAACCAAACCAAACCAAACCAGAATTGTAGCAGCGGACGCTTTTGCCCGTGGTTCAGCTTTCATATAAAAGCATCGCATAAGTACCTTAGATATTGGAGCTCGAAGAGCGAATTGCATGAACAAACGTATTAAACTGTGCATTACTCGTCACCGGCAACCTACTTTGCTCTAACTAAAAAGTGGTATTCCCTGCGTTCTATCAACAATCACGGAAGTACACGAATAAAGTAGGGACAGGTGCGCAAGGTAAACTATCGAGCCGGGAAAACAAAAATGGCATGTACATATGACCTGCGCTCACACTATCACCTCACAGATTTCTTTGGCACTGGCATGTGAAACAAGTTTCGCGGTCATTTTCAGCATGTAGAGCTCACAATGTGCTAAATTACTCTTCGTTTCCTCTCACGCAGTCGCCGTTTCATTGTCGGCAGTCGGCAATCATTTACAACAAAATGCTCGTTAAACTGCACTGTGAATACCAGAATTGTAATAAATAAAACTTCGTCTGAAGCAACGCAGGAAGGCAAGGCGCAGTTTCCAGTATATAGATGTGAAAGAATAGTGACTTGCATGTCGCGTCCGATGGGGACTGAGAAATTAGTCAGAATTGATTTCTTTAATGCAATAAGATGTCATTTGATACAGTCAACTTTGGTGCTAGCTCCATTACGAAGGCACACTGTTCGTTTAAATAATGATCACAGTTATGGGCAGAAACGAATTGTTGGAAGCAAAAGCGAACAAGACATAGCTCTCTTACTACATTACAACACGTGTAAAACATATAGGCTACTATTGAATAAGTCTTTTTTAATCGGATAAAGTAGGGACAGGTGCGCAAAAAAATTTATCGAGCCGGGAAATATATGTGGGTTATAAAGAGCTTGCTTGAACATATCGTCTGTTAATTTTTATGAAAAGGATTAGCTTACTATCCTTCCTGCTGATCACCCTTATGCCGCTTCGTGTTGTAGCAATGGACTACTTTGATGATAATGATTATTCTGTACCTTGCAAAACGATTTTAAGGCCTCATCGGAAAAAAAAAAGATATGGAAACAAGTGGTTTCAGTGCTGAATTTCAATGACCTACTTTGAGTTCGAACATGCGTTCTAGCAAAAAATAACTCGGTCATGTGCAAGTCCTTCCCAGCTAATAGCTGCGCCGTTTTTGGAGTTAACTACGAAAAGGAGCATAAGCCTTGCAGCGAAAGCCATAAAAAATGAAGAGTAAAAGTTTAATACCTCAGCGCTCTTAGCAGCCGTAGTCAACGTGTTGTACTTTCGATCCCTCTCCCCTGTAGACCATATGAAGCACTGGAGCTGTAAACGACACCGACCAAGCGTCACGAGTGTGGCGTCATAACAAAATGCCTCCTATGAATGGGGTGCAAACCAACGCCCTACGCACCAGGCATACTCCAACACTAATGGCGGTAATTTCCTGTTCGATAGAACACACAAAAAAAAAATCCAGATTTGAAATAATCATCTAAGACATAATAAAACCCACATTTCTCCACACAATGGCTGGATATTGCTGGAAAGAATCCGTTTGCAGCGCAAAATTGGTTGGTTTGGTTTATGGGGTTTAACTTCCCAAAACTACTCGGGCTATGAGAGACGCCGTAGAGGAATCCGGTAATTTCGACCACCCGGGGTTCTTTAACGTGCCCTGACATCTCACACTACACAGGCCTCGAGAATTTCGCCTCCATTGAAATTCCACCACCGCGGCCGGGATCGAAACCTCGTCTTTCGGGTCAGCATCTCGAGCGCCATAACCCCACAGCCACCGCGGTGGCTTGGAGGGCAAAATTATTTGACGAACAATGAATAACACGATTGCAGCAAGTTTATTTATTTATTATGTACTTGTTCAGTTTAAGCTATCGACGTCACAATCTGCCGATTGCACCACCTTCTGTTAACTTGCTTGCCTACAAGGCCCTTACCCACTGGTAACAATAATGTGCTAGCGCTATTTTTGACCCTCATCATAGCCTCATCGCAAGCCGCGAATCCATTCACAACAGCACCACCACTACAAGTATTCCCTTCCCCTGTGCAGGGTAGCCAACCGGAATCCTTTCTGGTTAACATCCCTGCCTTTCCCTCTCTCTGTCTCTCTCTCTCTCTCACACACACACTCACACACACACGCGCGCACATAGACACGCGCGCACACGCACACATACACGCACGCGCACACAAAGATTGAAAGATTGAAGCTCTTTATTGACATACTTTAAATTCGAACATTTCATCTAGAAAAAATAACTCGGTCATGTACAAGTCCTTCCCGACTAATAGCTGCGCCGTTTTTGGAGTTAACTGCCAAAAAAAACATAAGCCTGGGAGCGAAAGCCATAAAAAATGAAACTAAATATTTTCATACCTCAGCGCCGTAGTCAACGCGTTTTGCTTTCGATCCTTCTTACCTGTGGACCATACGAAGCATTAGAGCTGTAAACGACACCGACCAAGCATCACGATAATGACTATGGGGATTGGGCTGCGAACCAAGCCCCTACACTCTAGGCGTACTGCAACACTAATTGCGGTGATTTTTATTCGATGGAACACATAAATGAAAACCAGATTTCAAATAATCATCTACGACATAAAACTCACATTCATCCTCACAATCAAATCAACTTTATTCAGCATGTCTTGTCCTGAAGAACAGCTAAGAAATGCTAGGTTAGGAGCAAAAAGCTAGAAACGCCGTAGCTTGACGAGGCTCCCACACCTGACTGACAAGGCCAAGAGACTGTCACGTTATTACATATATATATTTATGCAGAACTTACAACCAGCGAAAAAAAGTATGCAAAGGAATGTACAATAAGACAGGAGATATGCCTGAAGTAGTTTTGATTTGAGAAATTAACATGCATCTGTGTTAACTCGTCGCAGACTATTTAAACATATTAAGATTACAATTCAACGCACAGAAAACGAAAGAAACATATCTGGCAGTAAAAATGGCTGGACAGTGCTGTGTGCGTGCGTTAGCTTATGCGTGTGTGTATGTGTGTGTGTGTGTGTGCGCGTGCATGTGCATGTGCGTGTGCGTGTGCGTGTGCGTGCGCGCGCGTGTGTGTGTACGTACACACGCCTGGGAACCTGTTCATCGAATTGTGAACGAACTGCCTACCATAGTGGGTGGCTCTTCAATTAAAGATTTGTCGCGAGAGGTCACTCAGAAACAGAAACCCGTGTCTCACACAAGCCCCACCGACAGAAGAACCTGCCATCGCAGTGCAGTGGCGCATCGCTTAACCTATGTACCATTGCGCCAGGAGTGTCATGAGGACTCACAGGGATATGTCTGAAGTAGAGAATGACCAAATCCGCAGATACGGGCATTAGCCTACTATCGCTATCCGAACAACTACGATCTGTAAATATTGGATCCGAAATCCGGGAGCGAATCGAAGCCAGAAGTGCCAGCGCACCTAATTGCGATTTGACCTAACAACGATCAACTGTCTTTTTTTTAATGCTGTTACAGCACCACTTGTCCTTAATGCAGTCAGTGCTCATGACACTGCCTTTTCCGGGCACTTGTCTTTCACTCAGATATTCGAAAATTCTCATTCGCCGTTGCTCTTGTGGACAGTAACAAAGGTTGCAAATCTGAATGCATGAGTCGTGGTTTGACAAGGATGCCACGAAGGGCGAATATATTTGGCTTTTGAGGGGCCATGGTAACCAACCAAAGTAAGCTTCAATTTTTCCAGGGCAAGCAATCATCGCAAACAACAGTCTGTGTTGCGTTATCTCGATTTATTAGTGACGGGCAGCGTTCAGTATAACAAACACAGAAAAATAGAGAGCACTTAATCTCTGCTTTTAAGGACGTAACGTAGTAGCATTGATGGATGCCGGCAGTGGCTCCTGTTTCCCACGCAGACATGTACACTGCATATTATGTGAAAGAAAGACCGCATTACAGAGATTTGAAGCCCCCTATTAACCAAGCTTCTCCGAACGTGCCTGTCTGTGCTTTTCAACAGAGATCTTATTCGTAGTGCCATGAAAACTTTTGTAAAAGGATTTAATTTCGATGCTTTTGCTCCTCCTATTTATTGGTGAATGCTGTTTGCATTGCCTTCTTCTGCATTGATTACTGAATCGCAATGAAAATAGTGTAAAATAACGAACTAGATCGACGCCATTTGTACGGAGGTACTCAAAAACGTTCAATGCACGCGAACCTAAGCCTCGCACTTAATACCGGAATTTAGGTCTGGTTGTCGCTGAAAATTTGAGGAAGTAAAAGGCACTGTACCTCACAAGGTAAATGCAAGATGGGACTGGACTGTGCGATTATCTGAGGACTGATGCTAGGCAAAACTTCCAGACCTTCTTGCGCATGAGAACTTCCATCGGGCTCTCTGTTGGAGCTGGTTTGTGTTTAGCTGGTCGATCAGGATTCCGTTACGTTTCAGATTCGCTTTCTATGCCGTGAATTCAGATCCCCGTTCTAGATGGGCATTGAAATACACAATACGATCGCTTCTGTGCTGGCTAATTTCACATATTTGCCATCCTGAGGCACCAAACGTCGGCATGGCTGCGCTTAGTAGTCTAATATACTGTCCCTTTAAGCTTGGGGTTAGCACCAGGTTTGTGGTTGTGAAGAAATTATCTCGTGATCATTTGTATGGCGACCTCCCAAGCTATGCACTGAAATGAAGTTCGAATGCGTATTTCAGAGCTTTCTAACCTAACAAATAATATACTGTGCTGCCTCCTCTAATCGAACTAGTTAGTCGGCATATAGATTTCGTGCCGTTTATTTCTAGGGTTTCAATTACCAAAAGTTGTAGGGGTTCAAAGCAGTTAAACTGAGTAGACGTGCGGATGCAGGTGTTCATTTTTCAGTTATAAAGGGCACTTAAGGTCCGCGTTCAGGGTATGACGTGATAGCAGAATTGGTCATTCTCTACTTAAAATTCATAATGGCGGCGTGTCCTCATACCACTACCCAGCGGGTAAGAGATGCGCCACTGCACAGGCATGTGGCTGGTTCTATCACAGCCACCGGTAGGAATTGTGCGACCCATGTTGCTCTTCCCGAGCAACCTCTCGCGGACAATCATTCAATTAGCTGCCACCTGCCTAGCATTGGCTACAGCAGGCGCGACGCTCCTCCGAAATTACCCCAGCTTCCTCCCCCCCATTGGCTGCATGTAAGGAGCCAACGCCACACTGCGGGTAGAGAAGATGCACGGGGCAGCGGATGAAGAAGAAACAGCAGACGCGGTTGCTAGGCAACGGCTACTCAAGGTCGTTTGGTAGCTGCACCGCCACGAGCATACGCGACGAGCCAAGCTGGGCTCTAGTAGTGCTGCTTTCGCAACAATATCTGCGTCGCTACGTCAATTTTTGAGCTATGACTCGCGTCTTTCCAAGCACTGTCACAGTTGCATCTAGCCCGCCCGAGGTGGACGTCTCTCAGACGCAGGCCTCCCGCGTTTGCGAGCTCCTTGTCATCCAATAGGCTAAACATGAACAGCTAGAGCGGAGCAGGCGGGTGGGGTGGCGAGACTTGACGTCTCACACTCTCCCACCAGACGTCCGCGACTTCGGCTGGCTGCGAGGCTCAAGGGTCTTGCCTACGGTATTCTGCGTCGCAGCGTGGGCATCGCACCCTCTTTGCGGTGTCCGCAGTGCGGCGAGACCGAGACTCTCGAGCACGCCTCGTTTGAGTGTGTAGTGGCAAGAACGTTTTGGCGACTTATGTCCCTTATGTTTTTTGTTTCTCTCGACGCCCGCACCAGGCCGCGCGATACGCGTGTGCGGCTGTTACTGTGTGTAGGCGCCTTTGTTTCGTGGCGCCAGAGAGGCGCCGCTTCCTTACAGGGCCGACCTCAGCGGGCCATGTTCCCGATGTTGCAGCGAGTGCAAGCACGCTTGTTCCTGCAGGCGTGCTTAGACAGGGTCACGCTGCCGGAAGAAGAGTTCCTGCGACGGTGGAGCACCCATTTCATCGTCGCAAGCAGTGGCCGTGTGACGGTGTGGCTCCTACCATATTGAGTGTCGCGCGTCGGTGTAGTGCGCGATGTTTGTGCACGGATTTGGTGGGCGGTCTTCCTCCCGCGTGCCTCCCCCACGCGTATGGACCCTCTTAAACTCTTGTACTTTGGACACTTTGTGTTTTGGACACTTACGTTGCTTGTGATTGTATGTATCCGCATCGGGCTACCTCTGTCGCCGTAATGTGTTTTTCTGTTTTGTAGAGGGGCGGCTGTCTCTTTTATGCTCCTGGGTCCAAATAAACTTCTCTTCAGGGGGTAAATTGGTTTTTTGAGGAAAGGAAATGGCGCCCGCCTATCTGTTTTTTCAGCCAGAGTCCGCTTCGGCTGACGCGGTTGTTGCGACGCGCGTCTTTTCTTTTCTCTTTCCTCAGGCCCATGCACTTTCCTTTTCATCCTTCTCTCAGTTGCAACAACAACACAAAGGCGCAAGGAAAATTGCGTTACAGTAAGCAGGTGTCATGCCTGAAAATGACGCATTATGATGCGTGAGAATGATCACGTTTAGTTTCGTTTCTGGGTTTTAACGTCTCAAAGCTACTCAGGCTATGAGAGACGCCGTAGTGGATGGATGGATGGAGTGAAACAACTTTATTACACAAAAAAAAAACAAAAAATCTTCCAGGGTGGTCCCCTACTGGTCCAGGAGTCCACGGGCTTTTGCTTCACGTAAAGCCCGATCCACCAGCCATTTCTGGCCGGCGGGCTGAGCGGTCCGTAAAGCAGCCTCCCAGGAAGAATGAGTGGAGGACTCCGGAAATTTCGACCACATGGTATTCTTCAATGTGCAGTGACATCACACAGTACACGGGCCTCTAGAATTTCGCCTCCGCCGAAATCCGGCTGCCGCGTTTGAGATCATACCCTCGTCTTTCGAGAATGATATATGTACTAACTTTTACCTAATATATGTCGTTGCACATCGGAAACCAGCAGCCATTTGGATATTGGTTCAATTGAAAATGTTCTTGAATGCGGAGCACGGCCGGTTGAATGCTGCTGTTGACATAAAAAAATTTTCATTGGTTAAAGACTTGCTAACATCATGGGATTTTTTCTGTACAGCCATACTTCTCCTTCGCACTTGAAGCGTCCAAGTTGAGTTTTTTCAGGGCCGAAGAAAAAAAAATTGAAATGCTCATAATGGTTTGAAGCAGTTGCGTTTGCCTTCCAGGAGAAAATACACAGCACCCTCATTTACAGAACTGAAAACAAGCGCTTGCTCGAGTATTAAAGGGCAACTGAAGAGTTTTTAGAATTGAATCATTTTAACCGAGCCGAATTCTTGAAATTTGCAGGTAAAGCATGCGAAAACTTTTTGCGCTACGATCTGAAATGGTGATGTAATCGCCGACTAAAGGGACATCGGTGTTCAGGCTTCTCTGCAGTGCACAGCGACAGGCAGAGGCCCCAGTGATGACGTCACTTACGGCGGCGCAAAGTTTCCAGCGAAGAAGCGGTTGGTTCAAGGATGAAAAAGAATGCCGTTGAAGGTGAAGCTCATGAAGTATTGTTTGGCGGCATCAGAAGATGCGTGGCAGGATGTAGTCAAAGGCAGTGGACATCTGAAATGTAGACAGTTATGACGTCACCATAAGTTTTCTCGCACTTATCCAACGCATTGAGGAGAAGCCTGAAAATCGTCATAGTTTTAATCGGTGATTGCGTCGCCATTTTAAATGCTAGCGCAAAACTACTTAGCACGCATTACCAAGAAGCTTCATAAATTCAAATTTTCGAATAACCTCGAATTGTCAAAAAAACCATGTCACCCTCCCTTTAAAGAATCATTACTTCGTGTTACGAAGCCCTGAGTATTTCTTAGATTTTTGTCATTTGAATGCGACTCTGCAGGAACGTGTTTAATTGCATGCGTATTACTCACTGATGTCATTAGGAAATTATCTGGCATTTTTAATATCGCTTCCTTGCGCACTGAGCTTTATTGTGCAGGGTACTAGCGGTCATTCAGCGTAATTGAGAATTGTGAAATACGCCGGAGCCTCCCGTTAGAGCGTGCAAAACGACCTGACGCACTGCAATTTTTCAGTGCTTTTAAAATGATTCAGCGGCAGCAAGTTGATGAAAAAACGCCCAAGCATGGAACCCCCTTTATCAGGATTTGATCGTGATGCAGACTGCAGTTGTGTATACCAGAAAATAATATGAGAACAACAATCGAGCCTTCTGTCTAGATAACGTTTGGAAAGTTTTGATCAAAACAATGTTATTTTGTTTTCGTTGAATAGATCTACTTCGGGGTCGTTGCACCCAGCCGCCGCAGTGACTGGCATATGCGACGCGTGTGGGCGAACAATATGGGGACAGGTGGCATGCATCCCAGAAAAATGAGCCGCCTTTGCGGGAATCAAAGTCCATTCTGTGCGTGTAATTGAGTTCGGGTGTGCGATGTCATGTAAATTGTTTTTCCATGTTCCGCAAAGCGTGTTTATCTCATATCATTTAGACATGGCAGCTGTATTACACAATGCAGTTATTCGACCCGCCACGACCACGGTCTAGGAGCTTCGATGACAAGTAAGGGTATATAAAGAGTGTTGGGGAAAAGCTGCGACAAGCCCGACCACTGCTACACACGTCGAGTCGACCATGCAGCGCATTTGCTTAGCTCTCCTGCTCGGTGTCGCCCTGCAGCTGACGGTGGCAAGAGCTGATGAAAGCAGCGAAGTTCCGGACAGCTTCAAGGTAATACCACGGAAAGGACAGTGGGGTAGCAGAGGTTAAGGTGCTCACAAATTCTATCCAGTCCTCTAGACTGCTTTGGTGCGGAGGGATGGCTGTTTCGCGCTCTCACGTCGCTCCTGTGATGTACGAATGTCCTGGCTGCTTCCATGCTCCCTCGTCTTATCCTCTGGACGACATGATATGCTGCTATACTTTTTTTTCATTTTGAAAAGAACTTTTCATGGAGTTTCGCTCTCAATTCTTTAGGCAAACACCACCCCCATTTTGTCACAGCGGTTTAGTCACAGCCTGCAAAAGATAGGCATCCTGATTAGGTCTCTGACTATAAAGACTGTAAACCCGCTGTATAGGCTTAATTTCTTTTCTAAATACTTTCTATGGTTCCCTTTATTCTTGCGGTAAACTCAGAAACCAATATGCTAGGGTTATTCCCTTGGTTTTTATTCTGCAATTGCTTCGGCAAACTCTATTGAACACGTTATGCCTAATTTAAGGAGTTGTTTTGAGGGAAATTGCAGCTCTCTCTGATGATGATGAGTTTTCCCCTGATGTTGTGAAATGTGCTTTAAGCTATTTTTATATATTGTCGTTTATAACATGGGTAGTAGCTGAGACTGCGAAAGTAGTTGTTACTAACTTGAGGACGCTCAGCCATCTTAGAAGTTTTCGTCAGCGTTCGCTGCAAAGTTCTCACAATTGCCGCATCGCATGTTTCAACACTTTACCACAGGTACGTAAGCACAACTTTATTTACTCATCTATTGTATAAGCGCACGTTGTCATCTGAATGGTGGTCACGCAGCTTTATTAAACTCGTTACAAATGGTCACTTCTGGCCTCCTATTCTTCCAATGGGAGATATGAGGCCTTTTGAAATCAATGTTTATTTTAATTGTCGCGTAGTTTTAAGGGATTAGGATGAATCTTTTAAACGAGGTGCTTTCCATTTTTTGTATATTTATTTTTATTTATTGATAAACAAGGCAGAACTCCGTATTGGGTTATTAGAGCAGTGGGAAAAATAAGGAGCAGCAAAATCCACACTAACATATTAAGATGAAATCAGCGGAGTCAAATATTATTTCAGCAATGTACAGTATAACGCTTTACAATATAATGCTATATATAAACATAGCTGTGACTCGATATTCTGCAACTCTATATTACCTCAAAAGGAAGTTCGGTTTGTTCACACGGCATCTTCGTTAGGAAGATGACATTTCCACAAGCTACTCTACTGTCCACAATATTACTGTTTAGGCCCGTTATGTTGTGCGATTTATCCTCTCCTATTCATGCCAGTTAGGCGTAAAATAGTCTGCTTTCTGTATTGACACCCTGGCAGTTGGTGTGCCAAGCATTTTTTATTCTTTGTAAAATTATGATTTATGGTGGTGAGAACTCTGTTATTGAGTGTTCCGGCCGTGAAGTGCCTTCTTAATCTCCAATGCATATCTTGCAGTGTACCGCTTTCTGCCTTTCACGTTGCAGCTATGTCGACAGGGTTAATGTACTGTGCGTTTTTAATGCGTTAGAATACGACTTCAATTCAGTAGGTGCATTAGCATGGGCCCTAGTGTGGCACTAACGTTGTGCGGTGATGTCATGTCCAATGCGATTTCACAGAATCCAGTTAACAAAAAAAGCGACATAGCACAGCAACGCTTGGGTAGCACGGACGGCTCCCACGCGCGACGGAATGGGAGGCAAATTTGAGAATTCAATCCACGAAATGCTGTGCGCCTGACACAAGTGTACCTGTATGCATCTTGTGTCAACTGCTCAAAATGGTGATGAAGACTTGCCATGGCGCTTTGCAAGGTCAGGAGTTACCGTCCATTGTGCGACATACGGACCATCTTGAAAGCTTAGAGTAAAGGGCACAGATTCTCGTCCGCTATCGCCGGGTCACTTTTCAAGCAAGTGTTGCCATCGCAAAAGCTGCAAATGAAACCAAATGAGAAGAGACGCCCGCATAATGTAGAACAACTGCGAAGACAATTCGAGAATAGGTTAGCTACGATATGAATGCCTTGCCGAAAATATCAGTGGTACCTTCCTCACTGAGACATGCTTGAGAGTTGCAAAGGTATGGTACAAGATTCTTAAAAATTGCTTAATCTTAACCGTCGTCGCGAGTACGCTTTGCAACAAAAAATCCAACATTTCCGCTTAGGCGATACTAATTGACATTTTTTTTTTACAGATAACTAGCAATAATCGTCATTTTGGCATGTTTTGGGATCCTTGCTGTTCTTGTTTATTAAACCTCACCACCGCCCCTTTGTAATGCCCCCGGGCCCTTAGGGTATGTAAATTAATAATTAAATAAATAAATAGAAAATGAAGAAAGAAAAGATGAGGTTTCAATAGCTATCTGGTATGTCTGGTGGAAATAACAGCCCAAACGGCAGAAACTTTTTAGAGCTATTAGTGTCAGCACCGTTACAATCAACTTCGTAAAGGGGAGTTATGAAATCGCCTACTGCAATCCATTTTTTTAATAGCAATTTTTCTAGTAAAATGCCAAAAGATTTGACTTTTAACTAACAGTAAATCAGTGGATGCAATATGTGCGCGAAGATAACTGCACTAACTACAAGCAGCCTGAATGAAATCAGGTTTAGTGCGTACGCAAAACTGCGAAGTATTGATCTCCGGCAGAATCACTGAATGGAGCATGCAATTGTCTAGGCTTAGCAAAATCTACGCCTCGTCTGGTGAATACGCAGAGGTAAAAACTCAAATTAACTGGAAGAAGCAGCTTTGCGATCATCCTTTAAGCTTCAGCCTAATTCAACTTCCATGCCATAAGTCCTTTAAGTATTAAAGGCTTTCGCTCTTTCATTCCTGGCAGGTGCAAGCAGCATCCCGGTGCCGTATATGTGAACTTCGTAGATCTCTATAGACTGCCGGTGGCTACCTTAGTTGTCAGACAACTGAATAATATTAGAACGCCCTAGTGCCACGAAGAGCTCAAATGATGATTCACATTAATCTTTCTTGTTTTTCTCTCCATTTATCCCCTTTGCCCCGTGTATAATACGCAATCATGCATTGCCTCAATAAGCTCCCTGCATATCCTTTCTTCTTTGTTTGTCGCTTAAAGTGTTATCCAAATAACACATTTAATTACTCCAATAAGTATTAAGTGTAGAAATTTTAGCTCTGCACATCTATTCATTGTATCAGCATGATGCGGAGTGTCTGCAAAACTTCAAGGAAAGAATCACAAGGATTGCTTCGTAAGTGCAAGACAATTTCTGAGAAAAATGTCGAAGAGTGGTCATATATTGGGAGATATTTTAAAAAGCACTATTTGGACTTTGCACCACTGATGCTCGTCAATATTAGGCGTCCGATAAACGCTTTTATTCACCAGTTGGTGCAGAACCGCCGCTCTTTCTCTGAAAAATGCATTGTTATTTTTTCTTCAATACTTCTCTCTCACCCAGGTATTCAACAATTTTCCATTCGCCGTTGCCATTTCTGACAGTGATAACGACGCCATATTTGAGTGCCTGACGGCTAAGAGAGCATCGTTTGACATGGGTGCCAAGAAAGGCGAATATATCTGGCATCTGAGGGGCCATCATGAGAGTCCCAAGTAAGTTTTCGCTTTCAAAGTTCAAAGCATAATCGAATACAACGCTCTCCGCGTCGTGAGTCGTCGCATTCTGTATAATAGAATTGATGAAAACGTGCACAGTGATGGTCTTCATGGCTGAAGACTGGTGGTAAAATAATTTATGCAGCTTTTCCTCCTCACAACTGAAAAGCTATTCCAGACACACTCCTGAATATTAATGATAAAAAAAAATAATTCGCTTACCATTAAGCATTCAACTTTGAACTTCACTGAGGTGACATGTTACGTGAGAAACAGAGAAAAAAATAAGCTGAAATGAATAGAGGGTACGGTGCTAAAAAGATGTTAGATCAATAGCTTATCTATTCTAATGAGAAAAGAGTACTGAACACAAAAAAGAAAAAAAGTTATGAACTGTAGAAGCAAAACGAACTATGACGCTCCGTAAAGTAAACAGCTGCCAAGGCCTGCGAAATCAGGCTTGCTAAAACGTCGAAAGACAGGCACTACGCTTCCTAGTCAGAAAAGTATTTCGAAACGAGCGCTAATTCCTGTTATTCGTGTGCATTTTGAATATCTTGTGAATACCTCAGGCATTAAGAACAGCAGTAACACGACCGATGGCAGATAAAATAAAGAGCAACAGATGCGAGATGCGCTGATGCCGATATTTAGTACATATTTTTCGCTACAAATAATCTCATCGCTGAAGTTCAGAGTTTAGTCCACTAGTTCAACAAAGAGCGAAATTTCCCATAGAAGGTCCAGTAACAAGTTTAAAGGATCATTTTTGTGAGATCTTATCTCCATAGGATGCGTAGCCACTTCGAAATTTGGGCTGCAGAGAAATGGCGTAGATAATATTGAATAGAAGTTATATTTGCGGGTGCAGTTCGGCTTGCAGTCAAGTAATAAAATAAAATGCTTTCCAGGGATGGCGACACTTGTAAACAACAATAGCGTTCACATTTCTTTGTTATTTTCTGCAGAAAGACTGTCTCATTCTACGTGGCGGAAGGAAGTAGCCCCGACACTTTCTTGTACATGGAAGGCTCAGGTGAGCACCTTCAAATATAATTTATGAAGATACATGCCTCACAATTCCACCGCACAAAGTCGCCACATTCAAACGTGGCTAGCTTCTAACAGCCACTTGGAACTACTAAAGCTCAGAGAGGAACACGTGTTCAGGAGACCGAAAAGTTGGGTAGATTGTGATGGTTTAGCTCACAGCGCACAAGAACGGGACACGAGAGCTTGTTTGTGTCACAAGTGCTTGTTTGTGTCACTCTTCCGTCTCGTGCCCCGTTCGTGTTGCGCTTAGAGCAAAACCACGAGCTTTAGATATGAACTCAACTGCCTGTCTCTGATCAACAACGTAAAAAGGATTTATTATGTACAACTTTCACTGGGAAGGCATACCAATAGCATCTGTGTACTTGCAGATGCCGCCAAACCCGAGGTTGGAAGATTATACTACACTGACTATGAAACCTGCGGTATTTTCGAGATGCCCTACCACGGAAAGCGTGAGTACTGCACTGTAAAGCACCTTAACTTTTTCGTGTGTAGGATAAGATTTCCTCTAGGGCGAGAGTCCAATGCTCGTCTTGCGATTTTCCCGCCAAAACTCCGGTAGAAACTGGTGTAAATTTCCCTTTAATGGCATTCATGAGTCATCATCTGAAATGTGCGAGTACCTTGCACTGAAATGGGACATGACATTATTATAAAGTTACCCGCTATTTTGCTTTAGCCCATCCGCTAATTGCTCCTAATCATCATTAATATATTTGGCTAGATGGGTCTTCAACTTGCAAGTTATAGCGGTCCTCAGATATTCAAATTTGGCGGTACGCTGCTGTTCATATGGTGTTGATGACGTCACGACGCTCTCAATCGCATTCATAGACCACGGGAAGTCCTCATACCAATTCTGAAGCATTGGTGCAGCAGATAAGCGATACGCGACTGCCATGGCAGGCAGCTATTTGAAAACCAGACACCAATGAGGACTGTGAGACCCAGATTGCTCTTCCAGAGCTCCCTTAGGGCTCATGCATGGTGACACGATGGGCAGGCGGCCGTTGCATTGAAACTTCTGCAATCAATTAATTTCCATGGAGGGAGGGTGGTCCACAACCCGGTGGACAGGTTGCCACTTACCACGGTGGCCAGGTTCTGATGACCTCGCCAGTTCACGTGATCTTTCTTGACCCATCGGCATTTGACGGCCACCTCCAGCAGTTGATCTGTAGTTTCCTCCCAATCTGAATGTCATGTGGTGATGACATCGCAAGTTCATGTGACCTCTCTCGACAAATCAGAGAATTTCCTCAGAGAGAAGCCAGAAATTTTGTGTCAGGGGAGAACGCAAATGTTTTCGCACTAATACAACGCAAGAAAAATGATACTAACTGTGATTCCCACTTTCCAATGTTACACCGCCGCTTATAATGTCGAGGTCAAGTTATATTTTCAGGTCAAGAAATGATGCGATGAACGGCGGCTAATGCGTAATATTCTATAATACCTCACCCCTTATCTATACACGCTTGGTGCACATTTAAATCATGTATACCACTCTTCAGCCTATGAGGGATTACAGAGCGTTTCCAGCATATCGAGATTGAAAAAGGGCCGTCGACTTCTGCAACTGAAGGCAATAGTGCAAATTAAAGAAGGAACATCAGCATCTGAACATCCGCCAGACATCCGTTAAAAACGACACTAAGAAAACATGTTTAATAATAACAGAAAAGAACGTGAAGTAACCTTTGAACGATTTGTTTAAAGAAGTATTACAATAAAGAACTTCTGTTTCAGGTTAACGATCAATGTATTTCACAGCATTAGGAAATAAATTCGCGACCTTAATGAAGAACTTGGACTCGCCCGCATGAATTAGACCGTGCAGGTGGAAGTGAACAGAACGCTGGCTTTCAACTCAGATGCGCAGCAGCTGATGCTTTCATACCATGACGTTCACGTAAACAGAATGGCACATAAAGTTTTGGCAGAGAGGACACATCTCAATATGAAGGCCCTTTCTTATTTTGCTCTTATTTCGTTACGTAGATGCATAGTAGGCACTGCAAATTGATCACGTGCATTTTAAAAGATTCGGTGTGTGGTCGCCCAAATGACATCATAAAATCATCACAAATCTAAAGGAAGGACATAAGCAATACTGAAGCAAATCTCCTAGCGAAAACTTCAAGAAGGCCTTTTTGTTACGAACATTATAATAAATCTCCTAGTGTGAAATTCAACAACACGTCTTTGTTATCTTGATTGCTTGCAATAGCTTATTTCAGTTGATTTTCATAGTGTTCTGTTTAATATATATATATTTTTGTCTTGAGTGTATTAATACATTGCGCTTAGAATTCCTACAGGGCTACTCACCATGATGCAATTCTTTAGAGTTCTGGTCACAGCTACCTCGCTTTTAATATTTTAAACTGTTTTCTTTTCTAGCCCAGTTTCTTTCTTGACAGTGCAATGTTAAAGGAAAACCGGTTACAAACCGAAGTTAGCGTCTATCCATAGATCAATGTGTTCTAACTAGAAGGATGGCGTTTCAACTTTAAACGGCACATGTATCAGCTAGAAAGGACGAAAAAGAAATTACATTCAGGTCTCGCTGCCAGTGGCGGTTTTCGCAAGGAAATTGTGGTGATCTGAAAGGAATTTTATCATGGGGATCTCTGAGGCATGTCTTAAGCGCCATGCTCTTTCAAATAGGGAGTAGAGAAATTTTTCAGCCATCACGTCTCGGGTTCGAATGAAGTAAAAATAAAAAAAAAGTTCCGTCCCCTAACATCAATTTCCCCAGCAATGAGTGGATATTTTTCTACCTGAGAAATATCTTCACACCCTACGAAAAAATCTACTTTCGACTTTTATTAGGAAGAAGAACTGTTTTTAGTTAACGTAAGTGTGCCTTATTAATGTTCTTTCTGTATCCATGGTACACATGCGTTTCTTAACTGAAGTTGTTATATAGAAGCGTTTACACTTACACCTTCCGCAGTGCCAATCATAAAAGGCAGAAGAGCTGTACCATGTCATCAGTCCTGAAGGTCAGCCAGAGCCAGGCCTGGCTGCAAAGATGGCAGCGTTCAATAAGCCACAATTTGGGTTATCTTCGTTCTTTGCCGCGCTGCCATTCTTTTAATTCTTTTTGCTTACTTATGTCATGCAAAGTGTCTTATTTGTGTTTTTGTTGTTTGTTTTATATTTGTGGTTTTGTTTTATTCTGTTCAATTGCCTGTGCCCCCCCCCCCCCTATGTAATACCTTCTCGATGGCCTTTAGGGGTATTCTGTATAAATAAATAAATAAATAAATGTCCTCCGAACAAAAAAAAACTAAACGAAATAATTTTTTTCACTCATTATCATCATCACCATCCTATCTACGCCCACTGCAGAGCAAAAGCGGATCCATGTCTCAGCTATTAACCCTCTCTTTTGCCAGTTGCGCCATCGTATCCCCGTAAACTTCTGAATCTTATCCGCCTACCCAACTTTCCCTACCTCCGCTAAACTCCCATTTTCTTGGAATCCGCTCCATTACTCTTAAGGACCAGCGGTTATCATGCTTCGCAATGGTGGCAAAGAGTAATTTATCTCTTTTTTCCGCATTCCACAGAGTGCATCCTCTGGGCGCGGGCACATGCGAAAGATTCGCTGCCCCAACAGTGCCTAGACGAGTTCTCTAAACACTGCGGCGTGGCAGCTCCACTCTACGGCAAGGACATCTGCAAAGACGAAGAAATTGCTGATTGGTCATGTGCGTGTTTTTGGCGTCTAGTATCGAATATCATTACTACGATAGCGGCGCGTTAACTCTGGCTATCATAAGAATAGAAAAATTTCGCAGGTACCAAATACTTTGCTGAAAAAGGAAACAATTGTTGGCCGATTTCATGCAAAATTAGCACAGCGCCTGTCATGCATTAGACGCCTTCGTAACACTAAGATAGGAAAGCATCAACATGCAGTTAATTTCACTTCAGTCAGAACACTGACAATTAGCGAAGCTTCGTTCACGAAGAAGAATTAGAACGAAAACATCTGGTAGACCACATTTCTTGCTTTCTACTAGTCTATCTGTTTTCCTCTGAGGCAGTTAAGCACTCATTATTAAACTGTACTTATTTCTAGTTACTGCGTCACGAGATAGGCTATCATGTAGATTGGAATATACTTTAAGTTAGTATGGATTTTTCTCTTATGCTAGTAAGTGGATTTTTTCTGCGTCACTGCTTATCGAATTCTTTTCTCTCATGCTTTCAGAACGGCCAAGAAACGTGGGACGCATTGTTGTATTGCTGGCACTGCTCATAGAAATGGGCGCGGTTTACTGCTAGCGGTGAAGATTTTGTGCTTGCAAAATAAAGAGCACCAAAAATGATTTGGTAATGAAGAATGCTTTTCTCTTTATTCTTTCCTTGTTATAAAATTGTTTATAAGCCGAAATTTCTCATTTGCGCCTTTTCTGCGTTAATGAAAGCGCCTACCTGTCTTCAGTGGTGTATATGAACGGTAAAAAATATTGAGCAAAGGGGATGCACTTGAACGAAAGGCATTTATTTCGAAGAGCCCAAAAGAAACTTTTCTTGAACTGTACGGTTTATACTGCTGAAAAAACGCTTTTTTCGTTTCTGATCTTGAAGTCAAGTAATACGTTTGTGGTGATTCCCGAGAAAATACGCCAGTGAGTAACAAGCCGTCTGCTTCACAGAAATAAAGTTTGAACAACAGTAGAGGTAATGTGTTCAATAAAATTGGCATAATTAAAGTGCTGTTCAATATGGGCAAATTTACGTGTAATACTCCATCGCTCAACACTTAACACCTCTTTGTTCAAAATCACTTTCGGAATTCTTTCAGTTGAGGTGACCATGAATTATTCCTGATTTTGAAGTTTGCTGTGCCTAATCTGGAGACTCTTTGAGCACGTCTTTGAAGCAAAATCTCATGTCATGTATGTCTCCAACCACAAAGACGCTTTTACCCCGCTTTTCGAACATCATATTGTCTCCTGTGGAACTTGATTGGATGCTAATATATGGGAACAGAAAGACATAGAATTTGGCTTCGTGTTCACTCACATGTGGTGCATTCAGCTCCAGGTTTAAGAATTTGTTACTCTCGGCACGGAGTATATAGAGGGGCTTACGCAAGCGCATCATCAGTCGTGATTTACGTTGTACGAAATGTTTTCTTTCGTTTGGTCGCTTTGATTCCTTCTCGTCAGGCTGCAACTGTGTCAGTACACTGACGCTACATCTATCTCTGATATGAGAGGTACCTGACATGAGAGATATTCTACGTCTAATATGAGAGTACATGCAAAACTCACCCCACCTCAATTCAGTCCTCGGAATTATTTTGCGCTCACGGTCATTATTTTATGCTCACTGCCTTCCCTAAGCATTTGTATTCGCGCACCAGTTCTCGTTCTTGGCCCTTAAATTCTAACTGCGTTATCACCGACTACCCAATGTCTTTTGACGACAAAATTTGAACTAAACTAAAATATTCTTCTCATTATTCCAAAAACCCAAAATCCTGCCGTGCGTGCTTAGGTCCTCTACCATCCTCACCAATCCGTCTTCTGAGTAACTAAGGAGGGCAATGTTTTAAGCAAATATTAGATTACTAAGATGTTCGCCATTAAGCGTTATCTGAAGCTCTTCCAAATATATTTGCCTCAGTACCTGTTGTAATCGTGAGGCGTTCATAACTGTACCGGCCGCACCTGCCTGCATTCCACCGTTCCTAATTATGGTTATATTATTCTCCTCGACGAAAACTGAGGTATACCATGTAAGTAAGTTTATCGCTTCATTACCACATCGACGCGTTTCGATCAGCATGCCAGCACCGAAGCCAGACACAATTTAACCCGCCACAGTCGTTACATACCGCTTTATCAGTTAAATCAGCCACAACACAAAATGAACTTTTGGACATGGTGTTGTTCCGGCGAGACATTCGGTCTCTATTTGGCATCTTCAGAGAGTGTAACTGCAGACCAAAGAGCAGATAGACGACGACAATAAACAAAACTCTTTATTTGATCTTACTTGCGCCCGCAACGAACTGAATGAGTCGATGGCGGAGTAGCAAGAAGCGTGCTCGGTGGTCGTCGAACCGACTACCCGCCTCTCTCGGCCGTGTTAAATGTAAAGATGATAGCGAACTTTCGAGATAAAATGTGCAATGTTACTAGAACGTTCTGGAACAACGTAGAAACGACTTCGCGTGGATGCGATCACTCGAGATAACTCTGGTCGCTTCTTGCATCACAAAGTAAAAATGCGGCACGCCGGTAGCTTTGAAAAATAAAAAAACAACCACTACAAAAATTTGCGGCAATAGCTAATACTTCATAATACGGCACATTTAAGTAAGAAAAAATAAAAAACAATTTTTTATGATTCTTCAGATAGGTTATTTTCAATTGGATTACAGAGCCTGAGGAAAACACGCTTGATAGACCGACATTGTGAAGCGGTTGATCCTGCTAAAGACGATTTCAGTAGAATTACTGTACAACTAACGGAATTGTATTCCCAGAGCGAGTGTCAACTGAAGCGACACTCACTCAGGTCTGTGCAGTCAGTTATGTACAAATATCGGGAAAACAGTGGCAAATCAACACGATGCATAACATCACACCTAAGCAACTAAGCACGAGAAAAGATGCGATGCAGAGCTCATAACTAGTGGATCATAATACGGCACACCTAATCAACAAAGCAATAGAAGAAAGGCAGTGAAGGGCACACACTGCGACTTAGTGCCACTCCGGCTCGAACTCGCTCTGGGAAGACACTTCTTTTAGGTGAACAATTATTCTACTAAACACCTTGCATAAAGAACAGATTCACAATGTCGTTCCATCATGCGTGTTTTCCAGCGGCTATAAACCAGCGTCAGCTTTCTGGTGAATGAAGGAAGGAATATTTATTGATCCTCTCAACATAGCTCACGATGAGACAATGCTTTCGAATTCAAAGCACGTAAGCACTGTTATATGATCTAGCAGATTGCGTTGTTCTCGAAGGCCTTTTTGTTGCTTTGTTCCTGCAGTTCTGTGCACCTAAAAATTCAGGGGGCACTTTGTTGACCTAAAGTGCGGTGAGGCGAAAGCCTTAAGCGCAGTGTTGCTTCTTGTGTCACTGATTTGTGGTTAAGCTGTTAAGCTTCGCCTCTAAGAGCGGACCGCGACAGCGTCTTGCAGCGCTGCCAGAGAGTCCATAGAACGCCATCGCCCGTTCGGTTCTACGCCTTGCTCGTCGGTAAATTGGTTTTTGAGGAAAGGAAATGTATATGTCTCTCATATCCCGGTTGGGAAGGGAGGAAGATGGGAGTGAACGAAGACACCGTATTCAATAGACGCGCCTTTGTTCATTCCAAACCATTGAGCTGGCATGGCGGAGTGGTAGCGTGCTCGTCTCGCACTCCGGAGAGCAGGGTTCGATTCCCAAACTCGGCCAATTTCCTACTCGGCTTTATTTATTTATCTGGTCTTACTGGAAAGATTAATTAGGCTAATTGGTTAAATAAGCAATTAACTAAACTCAGTCCCACTTACTTGGAGCATCACCATACGATCCCTTTAATTGGTTGCATGGTTAGTAGCCAAAGTACAGCCGCCGCGGTGGCTCAGCGGTTATGGTGCTCGGCTGCTGACCCGAAAGACGCGGGTTCGATCCCGGCCGCGGTGGCTGGAATTTCTTTGGAGGAGAAATTCTAGAGGCCCGTGTACTGTGCGATGTCAGTGCACGTTAAACAACCCCAGGTGGTCGAAATTTCTGGAGCCCTCCACTACGGCGTCTCTCATAGCCACAGTCGCTTTGGGACGTTAAGCCCGATAAACCAAACCAGTAGCCAAAGTACAATTGGTCCTGTTTGAAATTAGCCCGCAGTGACGTCACGACCGTTTCGACCAATTTAAAAGTGTGACATTTCTGTCGACAACTGCTGCTTACAACGATGAGGCATTAAAGGCTTCCGCCTTAATAAGGCGCAATCTTCACAGGTGTCGAGTGATATACCTCGCACGAATTTATTAAGGAGCGTTTATGCGAACGTTGCCAATTTCAAGGTTCTTCGCTGCCAACAAGCTAGGCTTTCAAGTAGTACGTTCTTAGATTTCAAAGGCTGAGCAGTGTCGCGAACTTACGTAATTCTGGAGCGCCTTGGCAAGGAAAAAGCAGGCGCACTAAGAATGTTTAAGTTGAATGACTGCGACATTGTGGAAGCGGACAGGGCTCACTTCACAGGACCTTGGCATGGAACCTGAGGCTTGTAGATGAAGTTATGAAAGGGCGATAAGTACATCGAGGCATTCCCTGCTCTGTGTCACGTTTTTGGAAAGCGGGGCTGCTGTTATTATGCACAAAATGATAGGGAAGGGATTTTGCCTATGTATTTCACGCACGAAAATTAAGTGAAAAGTTCTGATAGGCAATACAGGCGCTGCAGCTTTCTGAAAATGTGACGTACCTTAGGAGCTTCTTTTCAGTGCACCTGCTATTCCTAAGCGGAGTTTAACAGTCGCTGGCTTTCATTTAATAGACTGAAGGGGTAAGGAATAAAGGAAACGATAGATGCCTTAGACGTAGGTGATATTTATTGTGCGTCAGTTACCGACTTAAGCTTTTTATGTAGTTAGACAGAATTTTGCTTGGCTGACGTAGTCACCGCTATAACACGACAAGCGTCTAGTATCACACATAAATGGGCGCATTCAAATTAGTTCATGTGTTTTCAGTGTTTTGCGTTATGTAATGCTCTAACACGGGGCTGTTATGGCCGTCCAGGCGGATTCGTGTATTGATCCACAATGATTTCGCCGAATCATCACAATTTACCACTCTCCTGGGTCGCAACAGGGCCACCCTGCTTCAAAGAACTTCCTTACCTCCTCTCCAAATACGAATCTCCGGAGCCTTGTTTACAGTTTCGTTTGAAATCCGCTCTATTTTGTTATGGGCTGTGAGTAAGCCTGCTCTTGGCAGCCCTGCCTAAGCTCTTATTTTTCTTTCACTCGTGGGCAGCGACCATGCGTAAATTTAGGGTGACTGTGTTGCACTAACCGATGTCATCAATTGGAAATATTTAAATGCAAAGAGATTTGGGATCCGGATTAGGGATTTTCTCAATCCAGACGTTTAGGCAAGATATACTTAAACACTAATTGTCTCCTAGAGCCGGTGTAAGTGTCCCTGAGGGCGGATGATAACGCATGTCTCTCAGCGAAATGATGAGGTTCAAGGCAATTTCGAGGTAACAGTTATACCGACAACACTGATTCACAACCAAAACTTTTTTTTTCAATGGCGTATAGAGGATCTCTAACACCTGAATAAAGTTCAAAATATGTGTAAAGAACTGCGCATGAGTGGCTTTCTCCTGCATAATTCCGGAAGAATGAAGCGGTTTCACCCCCTGCGAGTGCATCGTTTGGAACTTGTCATCAACCGTACCTCTCCTTCAGTGGTATCCATCCTTTATTTCCTTTCCTTTCTTCATGGCGATGGTAAATTATTCACTCTGTAGGTGGGCCTTTAATTAGCGTGACTTCACTCGGGCACAATGGCGTTTGTATTGTTTCATTCAGCGCTGGGTTTTGAGCGGCAGAGGGCGTTGTGCGCAGTGTGAGCCTGTGTTGTGAAATGCCTTCCTTGGTAGCTCCGAGCAGCAGTCGTAAACACATTCAAGACTAGCGTCTTATGAGGTTCGAAAGATTTGTGCACGTAATCTGTGGATAAGAACGCTCCTAATAGCATATATTGCATGTAACGGACGACGCGTCTCTCCTCATGAGGTAGCAAACTTTTAAAACGGATGTTCCGAAGCCCTTCGTTGTGCAGCCTTTAGGCGAGGGCATGGGGCTCAAAATGATCAAAGAGGTGCAAAACGAGTTCTCAAACAAGTTTTGTCTCACTGCTTGGTCAGAAAAAGCGCAATACCTTCCCGAAATGTAGGTTTATAAGGGTTCGGTATCAATACAAAGTGTAAAAACTTCATTCTCGAATCCCTTGAACCAGTGGAACGTTGAAGCCCTCTGCCAATTTGATTCTGTAGAACTGTGTGTTCCTGTTTCTTTATCAGTTCCAGGAGTTATTAGGCATTGAAAATGCTGTTGGCAGTACTAATATAACGTGGTGTACCATTCTTAGCTGACAGACCTGCACGCGATGTGCGTTTGGCATTATTTAGCCCTCGTACAAGTGTCACCTATTTTACCGACAGGGCAGTTTCCGAGCCAAGCGCGTGATGTCCGGCATAATTGTAACCGCCACGAAACAGTTGTCAGATATGTTCAGGGAAACTGCAGCCTGCCATGGACAGTTGCATTTATATAATTGGTTTGGGCAGTGAAACATCAAGAAATCTGTAGTGGATCCATCATAAGGCCCAATGAACTCACGTCATTCACACACGGAAGGCGACCTGCGCTGTGTCTGAAGTGTTCTTATTTGTTTTGTTCTTTTTTTTTCACGAGGACAGTGACCAAGCAAGCAAAGGCGAGAATACAAAGCGTGTTGGTAGCGAGTTGCTCAGCACATGAACCCCTCGAAAACATCGAGTGAACCATGCAGCACACTTGCTTCGCTTTCGTTCCTGGTGTTGTCCAGCAGCTCTCGCTAGCGGAGGTTGATAAAACAGCAGCGATGCCCTGGGCAGCTTCGATGTAACGTCCTAGGAAGGGCGGTTGGCGGGGCAATGCAGCCAGCGTTTAACAACTATGTCTAGACGTGTACTCTTGACACCTGTTGTTGCACAGAGTTTTAGCAGCGGACGCTTTTACCTGTGGTTCAGGTTTCATATAAAAGCATCGCGTAAGTACCTTACGTATTCGGAGCGTGAAGACTGAATTACAAGAACAAACTTATTTAACTGTGCTCTACTCTAAAATGTGCCATTTCTTGCATTCTATCAACATTCAAGGCAGTACACAAATACACGTCATTTATGAAAACAAGAACGGCATGCAGATATGACCTGCACTCACATTATGACCTCATAGATTTCTATGCCACTGCCATGTAAAACATGTTTCGCGGTCATTTTCAGCATGTAGCACTCCCAAAGTGATAATTAGTCTTCGTTTCCTCTCCCGTAGTCGCTGTTTTATAGTCGGCAGTATGCCATCATTCACAACAAAACGCCCTACGCTAAACGGCATTGGGCAGAGTTGTTATTGTTGATGTTGCGACTGAGATAAGGATGAAAAGGATAGAGCACGGGCCTGCCGACTGGCTCGAGCAGAGCCACCACCGCTGCTACGTGCAGATACAGGAGAGTTAAAAGATTAGAGGAAAGAGGAAAGGATCCGTTTGGATATCAAAATTATTTAACTAACAAGGAATAGCACGAATGCAACCAGATTTATTATTTATGTATTAAGATTAGCGCTTCCTAACCTACATCTGTTTGTCGACTCGATAATTTTTTTTTTTTTTGCACACATCTCACAATCTGGTGCTTGCACCGCGTTCTGTTAGCTTGTTTGCCTACAAAACCCTAATCCGCCCTAAAAATAATATGATATTGCTACTTTTGACCTTCATCATCACATAATCACAAGCCTCGAATAAACTCAGACCAGCGCCACTAACTTAGCTTCGTTCCTGTTCATAGATTTTAACTTCATTGCCGCCAGATAAGAATATTATCACGCCAGCCTACCACTATTCCCTCAAAACTCACTCCAACACTGTACCTATCACGCACATGCAGTTACACACCTGAATTCATTTTTTTTTTGTCCGAACTGCAAGTTACTGGAATCAACTGCCTGAACATACCGCCACGATGAGTGACCTGTCCCGCTTCAAGTGTGCAATCGAAGCCCATCTTCGAAGCCTTCTCGCCGAACATCTTTTGCCCTCTTGTTCTCCCCCCTTTGTAATGTCCGGGCCAGGGACCTTCGAAATATAGTAAATAAATAAATGGAATCAGTTTTCAATGTACTCTAGCGTGGCAGCCACGCATATATATATATACGGGCTTATATGGAACGGCCTTCTGACGAAGGTCGTTCCATGGGAAACGTCAATAAGTCGTTCCAAAGTTTTTCTCACGTCTCGGACCGCCGCGTTTGCTTGTTGTTTTGATGTGTCGGTCCGAGACGTGAGAAAAACTTTGGAACGACTTATTGACGTTTCCTATATATATATATATATATATATATATATATACATATATATATATATATACATATATATATATATATATATATATATATATATATATATATATATATATATATATATATATATATATATATATATATATATGGGAAGGGGAATGAGGGGCTCGTTATGCATTTGAGAGAAGCCAATTATTTTATTTTGTGCTGTTGATCAATGAAGAATGTTACTATATATGTAGTAATATTCTCCATTGATCAACAGCACAACAGAAATAAATTTTTTAAAAATACCCTGGGTTCCTTGGTTTCTGTGGCTGTTGGCTTCTCTCTCACGCACGCACGCACGCACGCACACAAACACACACACACACACACACAAACACAAACAAACACACCTGTTCATCGGAATGTGAACGAGCTGCCGACCATAGTAGGTGGCTGCGCAATGAATAATTTTTCTCGAGAGGTCGCTCGGGAAGATAAAACCTGCGTTTCTCAAGCCCCACGGATGGAAAGCACCTGGTGGGCAGTGGCGCATCGCTTAACCCTTGTACCCCTGCTCAGGGAGTGACATGAGGACTCCCAGGGAAGACGTCTAATGTAGAGAGTGACCAAATCCAAGTGGCCAAGAGTGACCAAATCTAAGAGTGACCAATTCATTTATTCTTTACAATTTCACTGTGCGCATTTGCTAATACCTATTTTTTATTTCTTTTATTCATCGTAAACTTTTTTTTTACTGATTGCAGTACAACCATGTATTTGTTTGCTTCACTGACATGTACATTAGTTGCAAATGCTCTGCTCTTGTATAGGGGATTGGAGCCTAGTCAAGCTGCATTTTAGCGGCTTTTTCTCCCATCTCCTCATGTATGTGTATTGCATGAAATAAATCAATTCAATTCAATTCAATGTGGGCACTAAGTCATCATCGCTATCCGAACAACTTCCCTCTGTGAACAATGGATCCAAAATTCGGACCTGAAGTGAAGCCTGAAGTGCTAGCCCTGCAAATTCCCGTTTGGCCTAACTACAGAAATCGGCCGTGGATTTTTTTTTGTTTCACGGCTCTTCAACATCACTTGTCATTAAAGCAGTCAGTGTCTCATAAGACTGCCTTTTTCGGGCACTTCTCTTTCTCGCAGATATTCAGGAAATTCCTGTTGCAACTGCAGACAGTAACAACGATTCTATATACGAATGCGCGACTGCCATCAATGCGTGGTTTGACAAGGATGCCAAGAAAGGAGAATATATTTGGCTTTTGAGGGGCCATGATAACCAACCAATGTAAGCTTCAATTTTTTGACGCAAAGAATTTTCGCAAACAAATCTCTGTTGCGTTCTGTGGACTTTTTAGTGACACGCAGCGGTCAGTGTAAATGACACAAAAAATACAAAACACTAAAGTTCTGACTTTAAGGACCTAACGCAACAGTATTGAAGGATGCCGGCAGGGCACCCACGCAGACATGTACACTGCATATTAAGAGAAAAACCGCAAGGCACATATTTAAACCCCTTCATTAGCCAAGATTTCTGAACGTGATAGCGTCTGTTTTTAAAAAAGTTCTCATTTTCAGCATCTCGAAAAATGTTCTTAAATGATTTAATTTAGATGTTTTAACCCTTTTGTTTGCTACTGAATGTGCGTTACTCGTCAATTTCACCTTTCTTCTACAAGCTTCATACGAAAACATTGGTTGTGAAGACTTGGTTTCAGAAAAAGGACATATATGTGCCATCCGTGAACTGCCGTCGCTGTGATGTTCCTGAAGCAACTGAACATTGTTTCTTCAATTGTGAGGACGCAATTCTGTTCTTGGATTGCTCGCAACGGACTTCGAAAACGCGAATGTTTGACATCTCATACCATTCGGTATCTTACCGGACTGCAATGTGTTGATGGGCCTCCTGGTAAGTTCTTTATGATTGGAATGCGCAGCATATGAAAAACTACAAAGATGGATTGCTCTATGAATTAATGTTTTTGAGGAATGATCTGAGAGACATCTAACTGGAGCGGCACTCATTCATCATGGCGGGCTCAGCTTTCCCTCCGGTCTAGTTCTCCATAGCCCCGGCTTTTTTTTTCTGCATTTTGTGCCGTTTCCGAAACGCTCCGTAAAAGTTCATGTAAATCAAACAATTTCAGTGTACGAAATACTGTGTTTTAAGATGAATGCCTGCGTGACCTATGGGTTTACAGCCTGATTCACAATCCACTGTAGAGGTGTCCGATTCCCCACTATTAACCCCATATTTGTTTTATAGCGCAAATTATTTGGTTTACAAAAAAACCACTTTTATCCCATATTTATTTTAGAGCGCAAATTATTTACTTTATAAACGACCATCTCCTACTTACATTTGAGTCGTGTTGTGACCGCCTACTCATCACTTTTAGAATCTTTTAATTACTTTTTAAACCCGCCGCTTCGCACGTTACGTAGCCAACTTTTCGACCTATCCTTGTTTCCACTGAAAACAGCAAAGCAGGACGTCGGATTTTCTGCAGAAATGAACCGTTATAGCTGTCGCATAAATATCCTGTTTGCTGCGGTGCAGCGAGCCGAAAGCTAACATTAAAATATACATCTCAGCTTTTAATAAGGAAACAGCTGGCAAAATGAACACAGTGATCCACCTGAATGACATGTACAGCGTTCATTGCCTACGGACACCACTGCCTTTACTAAAGGCAAAGACAGGCGTTCTCCTTAATTTCAAAAAAATCGGCAATTATAAATTCTGATTTTTTTGCGTGCAGTCTGTACCTTTTGTAGACACCTGGCAGCTTCTCACATCACTACATTAGAGCTAAGCCAGTCTGATCGGAGAAATGCTAGGGGCAACATGACATACTGAATCATAATTATTTCTGTTCTTGTTCGCGGTCTGTGTTCCACACACATTTTCCAGTTAAGTTATCTGCTCAGTCATGAAGGCAAAAGGGCACCTAAAAACTGGTACAAAACGGAAATTTGGTAATGAGCACTGTATGTAATTTAAAATGTTAAATTCATCCAAGGCTCTATCTTCATGGCTAATTGTAAGCATGGAAATCTAGACCTCGAAGGTGTAGAAAAAGCTTTAAGCTACGCGGATTGTAGCGACGGATACTGTTTTGTCTGGTGCTCAGATTTGAGCAAATCTGGTGAGTCTAAATGGTCCTATTTAAGAAGGACGTGTTCTTCAGCAATATTTAATTGCTTGCGGACAGACAATGTCGTTCTGTATCGCTCAAGGAAGCAGCGCCGACACCTTCCTGTACATGTCCTGCTCAGGTAAGAACTTTCCTTCTAGTCCTTATGGCCCCGCCACGGTGGCTCAGTGGTGACGGCGCTCGGCTGCTGGCCCGAAAGACGCAGGTTCAATCCCGGCCGCGGAGGCTGAATTTCGATGAAGGCGAAATTCCAGAGGCCCGTGTACTGTGCGATGTCAGTGCGCATTAAAGAACCCTACAGGTGGTCGAAATTTCCGGAGCCCTTCACTACGGCGTCCCTCATAGCTTGAGTTGTTTCGGGATGTTAAACCCCAATAAACCATCAACCATAAACCTTCTAGTTCTTATACTTCATGAAACATCGAGATTTAGACTCCCGAAAATGACGATAGTTCGCTCAAGATTAGGTCGACATGTGCTCACGTATAATCGTAAATGACCTTATTTTGCATTTCAGGCTTTTTAATTGCTAGGGCGTACTCGCATTGTAAGGCATTATGGTCGCTAATTAGGCAAACATCCCTACATGAAAAAGAAACCCAGTTTGACGTGCGACTAGTACTATGTCATTTTTCATGAATGTCTGTCCTACAAACAGAAAAAGCTGATGGGATGTCAGTTACTCGGAGGAAAATTTTATCTTGAATACGGGGCTCGGCCTGTTGAATGCTGTTGGAGAGTAATAATTTTTCAACGTGCAGAACCTGAATATGTCTTAGGCCGAAGGAAATTTTCGTGCATATCCCTACTTCCCCAGTGCAGATCAAATGCCCAATATGAATATTTGTAGAATGATGTCAAAAGAGACATCGACAGTCAATGCCTAAACAATGGGCCCATTGAGGCTTGCGGCCATTCTATGGAAACACTTTCGTCATGCCTCGTGATACCCGTCCACGTTTATAAAGTCTTTAGCTGTGTCATTGCTTGGGAAATGAGAAAAATGCCACGCAATACGGAAGGAACATTGAGAGGAAAACGAAATGAAAGTTCAAAGAAGGAATATAATAGTTTGAAGAGGCAAAGAAGAACAACCAGTAGTCGTGCCGCACGGTCATAACGTGTCGTAGTGACTGAAAAAGACTAGGCCCCGGGTGGATATTAAAGTCACTTTTTTGGCCCCCCTCCGGTCTAGAAGCCTTGCCTGCAAGTGATTAACCAGGAAGGCAACCTTGGAGGGCGTGATAGGAAAGGCGAAAAAAAAAACTTCGTGCAGTGTGCTCAAAGGGTCATGTTTTTGCTGCCTCTAACATGCTCAAAGGATTACTTGGGCAGATTGGAAGCTGCCTAAAGCCACTAATTGAGCATGATTATAACAAGTGCGAAGAGGGCGAGTGGATTCTGTGACCCCATAACATCCAGTGCTATCGAGCGCTTGATAGTGCACCTGTCCTTGCCCGTGGTGGTGGAAAACGTTTATTTGCTCTATTTTGCAATTTTTTTTTGCGGCTTCAGATGGAGTGTTCCATCTTATCATCAGGGTCGGTTCCTCTAGTCCAGGGCTCCGCTGAGGGTAGCTGCCCTGCGTGCGCGCCTTACTAGTCCTTGTTGGACTTCCCCGGTCGCGCACGTTTAAGGAGAGACTGTTATCAGCTGGTGAGTGAAGTGCCCGAAGCGGCTTTGCTATCCCGTCGAGGCGTGGACTGAGTCATCTTGTCTTCCGTAGTCTTAATTAGTGCAACTACTGCTTAACTGACATTCCTGCAGACGTAGAGTCGACGCGTAGGGCCATGTTGCATCTTTCATGCATTCTGGTTGAATCGGTGGTTTCTTGTTTCGGTTTTATTTCTGTGGTGAAGGGATGGTGGCAGCGGTTTCAGATCTATAAATGATTGCGCTTATAAACAATTTTCTGTGGAATTTGTCGCTTGTGCAGTTTAGTGTTGGTTTTCTGTCGTCGTCCACGCTGGACGCCATAGGAGTACAGGCTCGAAAATCCTGTCTTTCCGGTGCACAAGGCCTGGCTACACGGGCTTTGCTCTTACGCTCTGATTTAGCATACTGATGACTCAGAATAGCATCGCACCTTACTACGGTACTTGGGCCATGCTGGCGTCACTTGGTGCATGATGTTCGGTGAGATCAGCATGCGCGATGCGTAGCTACGAACAAATCTAACCAAGCAAACAATAACGTCAAGAAGGCATTGTGATTTTCTTCCCCGTGCAGTCATGCCCTTCATGCAAACAGGTTTGTTTGTAATATAGAGAAGGATATTACGTGATGCGTGCCTCAATGTGCCCGTAAATTGAAATGGTGCACAAGGAGAATGTGTGGTGAAGTGAACTCCTACGTCGGACACTATTCGTTTGATTCCTATCAGCCGCAATACGTATCCAGTTTTGTCAGTCGATTTCCTCCAGTGTGCCCGCCCCCTTGGTGTCACAGTGCTCAAGAATGCTAAAACCCCTTCGTAGCGAGCATTATGATACGCGCAGTCTAGGCTCGAAAAAATATCAGCTGTAAATTGGATGGCTCATTCTTTCTTCGTGCTGGCCGCCGCAGTTGCTCAGTGGGTACGGCGCTCGGCTGCTGACCCGAAAGACGCGGGTTCGATCCCGGCCGCGGCGGTCGAATTTCGAGGGAGGGGAAATTCTAGAGGCCCGGGTACTGTGCGATGTCAGTACACGTTAAAGAAACCCAGATGGCCGAGATTTCCGGAGGCCGTCACTACGGCGTCCCTCATAGCCTGAGTCGCTTTGGGACGTTAAACCCCAACAAACCAACCCAACTTTGTTCATGTACGCAACTCTTTACGCTAGTTATGCTGTCGATGAAGGAAACACACTGCTGAATTTCTTCATCGCATGCATGTATCAGCAGCGCTTTTGAGAAAAGGGGCTTCCGGCTAATCATGCACAATCTCAGGACGGAAGCAGTTCTTCACTTGCAACAAGCTGGCCAACCACGTGGCAAGTCAACATTTTCAGGACTGAGCAGTGCGGTGATGAATTTTCTTTTTTGGTGTACTACAAACGTTTGATTCAGGCAAATAAAAGAAAGGCAACTCTCCCGATAAAGCATGAACTGGTCCTGATTCAAGGCAACTTAACCTGGCACCAACGGCTGCTGCCCGAAACTGCCAAAGAACAAGAATATCAAGGTACTCGCTGCCACCTGTTGTGTACATCTGAGCTTCTGGGGCACTGCTGCTGTTTTTCACCCCGGGAAACTGCAGCGATTAGTTGCTCTGTCTATATCATTGTAATGCAGAGCACACTTTTCCGTCGTTTTAGCTTGGCACTAGACATTTTAAAAGACCTTTTAGCACTCCTATACCGCGTCCATCACGAGGATAGAAGTTTTCCGAAGTGCCGCTGTTTGCTGTTTGTGAGATGACGTTTATTCTTGTCTGGCAGGATTTTTTCATGTCATAGAGATCTATAAAAAGCTGATCATTGGACAGAGATATATTTGCACATGCCACCAAGCCACCTCAAATGCACAATTGTATGAGTGAGTGAGTGAGTGAGTGAGCGAGCGAGCGAGTGAGTGAGTGAGTGAGTGAGTGAGTGAGTGAGTGAGTGAGTGAGTGAGTGAGTGAGTGAGTGAGTGAGTGAGCGAGCGAGCGAGTGAGTGAGTGAGTGAGTGAGTGAGTGAGTGAGCGAGCGAGCGAGTGAGTGAGTGAGTGAGTGAGTGAGTGAGTGAGTGAGTGAGTGAGTGAGTGAGTGAGTGAGTGAGTGAGTGAGTGAGTGAGTGAGTGAGCGAGCGAGCGAGCGAGCGAGCGAGCGAGCGAGTGAGTGAGTGAGTGAGTGAGTGAGTGAGTGAGTGAGTGAGTGAGTGAGTGAGTGAGTGAGTGAGTGAGCGAGCGAGCGCGAGGGAGGCAGTCAGTGAGAGAGTGACAGAGGAGTAAGTTATTGTTGAATTGCAGCAACCTCCATCAACTGGTCATGCTGTCACTAAAAAAATTCAGGGGACACTTTGGCTCTCTGAAGTGCTGCAAGGCGACAGCGTTTCCTGGCGCACTGTTCGTTTTTATTTACTTTTTCTTTTTCGTATTTTTTATTTTTATTTTTGCGCCTTTTCTTTTGTAATTTTTTATTTTATTTTCATCTTATTTTTTATTTCACTTCTTATTTTTGTTTATATTCTTATTTCAATTCATTTTTTATTTTCTTGATTTTATTTCGTTATTAATTTTATTTTATTTATGAAACCCATGCATTCACTAGTTGCGCCTTTATTCATGCTCGAACCTTGATCTTTTGTGGCGGAGTGGTAGCGTCTCCGCTTCAAATGCCAAAGGCCGTGGTTCGATTCCCACCCTCGGCGCAGTTTTTTTAAGGCTTTGGCTGGCTTGGCTTGGCTTTTGGGGTTTAACGTCCCAAAGCGACTAAGGCTATGAGAGACGCCGTAGTGGAGGGCTCCGGAAATTTCGACCACCTGGGGTTCTTTAACGTGCACTGACATCGCACAGTACACGGGCCTCTAGAATTTCTCCTCCAAAGAAATTCAACCGCCGCGTAGTGACGCTGAAACGTGGACAAATCTGCCGACACGGCTGCCGACGCGTCTGTCGACACGGCTGCTAACGGCAGTATGAGGCATTAAAGGCTTTCGCCTTAGGATAGAAAATGTGCTTTCTGCTTGACGCACTCATGATATTACATGTATGAACCGTGCCTACAGTTGACACATTCAAAATCAAGATGCCTACTTCTACTGAAAAAGAAATGCTTCTTCCATTGACCACTAAACAGAATTGGCCTGCAGCACCTACAGTAACCATGTCGCCACAAACTTCCTTGTCTCATTTTCAAAGCAGACCCTCACCTGGCTTCCCTTCCTTTGCAATCTGGTCTGTTTTACTTGAAGCCCCATTACCTGTTTTTTGCTGTACATGTCCCTCGAAATTGCATCTTCTTCATCATGGGTCTAACACATCGTAAAGTTCTAACAGCTGTATGCAACTGGCCGCAATTTTAACCCAAAACCTTTCCATCAGAAGTATTTGTGATAGCCTCTCTCTGAGATTTCTCAAGCCAGAGTTTTTCTGACCTCATGTCATTCAAAGGCGATGAAACAGGTCAAGCGTGCTGCAGAAGGATGCAGGTGCAAGGGTGCGGTTGGTGTTCAAGTCAATTTATGGATGGCTTTATCTATAAATAGCAGATGTTCAGAATCAAACTTTGTGTGCATGAGGTGTACAGAACTACCAATACCTCGAATCGCCCGAACCAACTCCGCAGATTTCTTCACTATTCAGCGCGCACGTTGGAGCTTCCATACTGGAGGCCAAGTCCTCTACCTTTCAGAACATAATAAATAATAAACTTCTACTTCTCTTTATCCATACAAATGCTCTCTTGCGCGCTTCCATCTTTTCTCTTTCCTGTCAGTGCCTTGTAGGTACCACGCTCGCGTGAGATACTTGTAACGCGCCTAATCTGTGTCCGGACTACATGTGTAAAGCTTAGGCGCACTGACATCTGCAAGGCGTCATTGGGGTACTGAATCTTGATCAACAGATGAGCATGTACGCAATTAGTCAGCGAGTTTGCTATGAAAATCTTTTCCCTGCAGCTCCCCACGGCAGTCGTAAACGTCTTCAAGGCACAAATTTCTACTCTTGCACGTCATTTCGTTTCAGAACTTGCCGAGGAGAAGGGTCCTAATAACAATGCATGTGTGAAAGACTCAGCTGCTGCTGTTTCCAAAGGGAGGATGAGGGAAAGCCTTTAGTTGGACATTAAAGTTTGGTTGGTTTCAGTCATTGTGCTTAATGGCCTGAAGCACTGCTTGTCACTTTTCCGCTAGGTTCTTCTGGACGGCGGGATCCTCGCTGCACAGGGTGGCCTCCCAGCGACCTTATGTTGTGTGAAATGTCTCCTCCAAGTTGAAGTTTCTTTGACACAGCCATATCATATCAAACTTTTTGCCAGGCTCCCTACGTAAGGGGCCTGGACGGATCCTTTTGTAAGGGTGGCATTTATTCAAAGCAAGTGGAGTTTTCAGAGCGTTAGTTTGTATGGTCCTAATTATGTGTTCTTCGTTTTTCTCCCTTATCTAGTCGTTGTTAGGTATAAGAAAAACTCTTCTGTTCACCCTATAGTATTCTGTGATGTCAGCGTGACTTAGTAGCTAGTGTGACGGGTTGTCAACAGAGTATGACGGCTTCATACTCAGGTCTTGGAAAATGCTTGGCTGGAGCCTCATATTCAGCCACCTCATTTCCGTGCGTGTTCGTGTGCTCAGGGGCCCAGTTGAACAATACATTTTTCGGTTCTGCTTCTTTTAATAAGCTCTAGCAGCCATCTCTTTCTCGCCCTCTGACGACATTTCGTAGTGCTGTCTAGGAGGAGTATTTAAAGCTAAGTACATACTTCTATGGTTTTACAACGCTGCTCAGCGTACGCTGGGGCTTAGAAAATGAAAACACCTTTAAACTGGGTTCTGGTGGGGAACGCTTAAAACAAGTGCTTTTAACATTTAGGAGGAACTCTGTTAAATAAAGTCATTGCAGAAATGGAAGAAAACTTAGAGGAAGCAAGATATCAAAACATTTCTAGGTTCATATTCACACAACCGCGAATATTTCGAATGTACATTTGCAGTAATTTTTTTGCACCATAATCGCAGAAGCAATTAGAGAATAAGTTTTCCAGTTGAAAGGGTTTTCTATCGCTCTGAGTGTAATTTCAAAGTGCTTGGGGGCTGTACTGCGCAATTGTTAGGGAAGAAATATGCCGGAGGCGTGCTATAACAGCAAACAAAAGCTGTTTGCCAGCTTTATTTTTCGTCCATTCTAAAACAGCACAGCGGGGACAATCAGCGAAAACACACCTGCACGCTTTACATTTTTGTCACAATTGCGTCGCCATGGGAGCCCAACTGTAAAATCGCGGAACCAATACCTGGAGCCACAGGCGTCGTTTCCTGTCCAAAATGTCGCAGGACATTTTTTAATAGAAACTGCATCCTTATTTTCAATTGCATTTAAGTGATTCGGGATCACTGCACCCACCTCGCTGTAAATAAAATAAGCAACGCACCTCTGAAAACTGACTCGGACACGTGGCAGACACTTAAAAGCAATGAGCCACATTTGAACATTTTTAATTGAATCAGGCTGCACGATAAGATGAACAATTTTATCGAACGTACCTCTGAGGCCATTTAACTCATGTCATCAAAACATAGCAGCTGGACTGCTCTGAGAACGATTTATACGTCCCTTGGCGGAAGCCTGCCAATGGCATTCCGGTCAAACTTTGTATTGTCCTAATTATGTGTTCTTCGTTTTTATCCCTTATTGAGTTCTTGTTAGGTATCGGAAAACCTCCACCCTATAGTATTTTGTGATGTACGTGTGACATAGTAGCAAGTTTGGCGAGTTTTCAGCAGAGTATGACGGTTGCATACTCAGGCGCTGAAAAAGTGTGGCTCGAGCATAAGAGGCAGCCACCTCATTTCCGGGCGTGTTCGTGTGCTGAGGCGTCCATATGAACAATACACTGTTCGGTTCTGCTTCATTTATTATGTTCCAATAGGCGTCGCTTTCTCCCCTCCTGACGGCATTTCGTAGTGCTGTTTAGGAGGATTATTTAAAAATAAGTGCCGCCGCGGTGGCTCAGTGGTTATGGTGCTCGGCTGCTGACCCGAAAGACGCGGGTTCGATCTCGGCCGCGGCGGTTGAATTTCTTTGCGAAGAAATTCTAGTGGCCCGTGTACTATGCGATGTCAGTGCACTTTAAAGAACCCCAGGTGGCCGAAATTTCCGGAGCCCTCCACTACGGCGTCTGTCATAGCCTTAGTCGCTTTGGGACGTTAAACCCCATAAACCAAACGATTTAAAAATGAGTACCTGACGCTATGCTTTTATAACGCTCTTCATCGGACGCACTAACCTCAGACAACGAAAACAGCTTTATACTACGTTCTGATGCGAAACGCTTTAAACAGTTGTTTTTGCCATTTAAGGGAAACTAATAAATAAAGTCAGTACTAAAATAGAAAAGAAACTTGGATGAATCGGGATATTAAAGCGTTGCTAAGTTGATATGTTACACAGCCCCGAATATTTTCAATAAATCCTCCCCAAAAGCGCTTTTTCAGGAATGTTTTAATTGCACCTTAATCTGTGAGGAATGAGAGAAATATTTTTTCAAATTGAAAAAGCTTGTTTTCGCTCTGAGTTTCTGTGCAGAGTGCTCGTTGGCTGTGCTTCGTAATTGACAGATGTGAAATATGCTGGAGGCATGTTTTAACAGCAAATAAAAGCTCTTTGAGGACTTTATTTTTCGTCGATTCTAAAGTAGAAGAGCGGGGACAGTCTACGAAAACACAGAAGCACGCCTAACGTTTTTGTCACAATTTCGTCGTCACTGGAGTTACAGTTCTAAAATCGGGGAAACAATATTTGGAGCATGAGGCGTGATATACTGCCTGACACATCTCAGGACTTTTTATAGAGACTGCGTTCTCATTTTTCCATTGCATTCAACTACCTTCGGGATCACTGCGCTCGCCTGGCTGTTAATGAAATAAGCTACGAATGTTTGGAAAGTGCCTCGGATCCCTGGCAGACACTTAAAAACAATCAGGACAGCAGCTTGGGCATGTTGGTTATTCATTCTTGATGGAACAGCGCAAAACATCGGGACAAGAGACAAGCGCAGCGCTTGTCTCTTGTCCCGATGTTTTGCGCTGTTCCATCAAGAATTAAAAACAATGAACCGCCTTTTGCCATATCGAGGTTCACTATACGTTTTTAATTGAATGAGGCTGCTGATATGATGGACAATTTTATTGGACATACCTTCGAGGCCATTTAACTCACGTAATTAAGATATGGCAGCTTGACTGCACTGAGTTTGATTTATTCGTCCCTTGATGGCAACGTCCCAAGAGCATTCCGGTCAAAAAAGAGATTATATAGAGTGTCCGGCAACAAGTTACCTTCCACGCCCGGCCACTGCAACTCGTCGAGTGAACCATGCAGCACATTTGCTTCGCTCTCCTCTTTGGTGTCGCCCTGCAGCTATCGCTGGCAATGGCTGATGAAGCCAGCGATGTACCAGACAGCTTCGAGGTAATGTCCGGGGAAGGATGTGGGGGGTAGGAATGTAGCATGCCGTTAAAACTGTGTCGACTTCTCGTGACTACTGTCGTAAGGAGTGAAAGTACTGTCGCCTATTCGAGCATACTTCTCGTTTCTTGCAAAATACATTGTCGATGTCCCAATAATTCTAGCGGCTTGAGCGCCTGATTTTCAGATTCAACAAAGCTTGTGAAAACAACCTGTGAAAACTTGTGAAGACAAGAAATAGAAAAACAGGCCCTAACACTGTAAGCTAGTAGAGTACAATGACATCTGCTCCTATGGCAAGTTCCACGACCCTCTGCGGCAATAAGCCGTCATTAATGAAATGGAAAGGCATTTTTTCTCTTCTTAAAGCCCGCCATTGCGCTTTTATGGACGGCAGTACACCTTCACAAACCAGTCTTTATGGTTGGCTCGCTCAGTCCCCTTCCGTGCCACTGGCTGCACTGGTTAAGGGGGATTTCTATTAGTAACAGCGGTCCAGCCTGGCCCGGACAGCCGATGCGCCGTTTTCACAGTGTTAGGGCAAGCAAAAATGAATGACCGAAATGAAGCTGAGTAAAAGAGCTATCGCAAAGGATCACGTCTTTGCGTTTTCAGTTCAATTTGCGCGTGGGGAGAAAAATTATTTGGTGTGATCAAGCTTCTGAAACCCTATAAAAAATCCTATACCTTCTTCAATATCAACAACGTGCGCCAGGGCTTTCAAATTGTGCTGAGCTCCAGTAATATTTCATCACTGCCGAAAATACAATGAAGTCGTACATGCTCTACGGCTGTCATCACATTAATCGCCATTTACCCTCCTCAAACCTTGGTGTAGGCGGCTGGGCTTTCGTGAGGTGTGAGCAACGCAGAAGGCAGGTAACCTCGCCAAATAGTACTCATAGTGCAAGAGAACAAATTAATTTTGCCCTTTTGTCGCGTCGAGAGCGTCTTGCGGCAGCTGTCGCTTTTGCCTGTCTAATATTCTAGTGACATGTTAGCAGCTTATCAACGAATTTATTTAATTCCGAATACAAAATAATCCATATTAATCGTGTCAGCACTTATAGTTGATAATGTGAGGACGCGGTTGGCACTATCGAGGATTCAGTCACAAGTATGGAATAATGAACCCTCTTTAATGGTTAGTTCAAATATTGGCTATGCATTGTGGAGGGCTGGAGATCAATTGTAATTTGTATAGATATTTATTTACTTTTAGATTCGGTTCTAGGAAGCCCGCGACCAACGTATGGGATCGCTTCCGAAGCGGAAATTTTCGCCCCAGTCGGCGTTGACCAAAAACGAGTCTACACCACGCTCACAGTTATATAGAATGCGGCGTGACTACACATCCACATGAACTAGATTTGCAGTGATATCATATGGCGCTCTTTTTTTTTGAGTGCACGTAGTGACTGCGTGAGAAGCAGACATAATTTTAAATGCCACACTAAAAAATAAAGGGGGAAAACCCGGCATCATGAAAATCGTCGTCGCTGCCGCACTCTGCTAAACGTATTCTACATAGGAATAGATGCGCCTGTTGAGCCACACGAAACAAAGGTGTATAGACTATGCCGCCAGTGGGAGCATTACGCGGCTCCACAAAATTTGTTGCGAAGGCAGCAGTACACATTGCTGTGGCAGAAGAAAAGCGGGCGACAAGGGGGCGTCTCGTGTAGCGATAGTAGGATGGGGTGCCAGGCTCTCGGTCGAACTCCCAGTAGGTTTATTCCACGCCAAACGCACCAGAATTCTCGCCCGACCCTGCTCGATTTCTTCAAAAAATTTTTTATCTTGTCGCCGTCTGCAAAGAAATTTCTTGCAATACATCTTGGAAGAAACTTTGTCCATACGCGTGACGCCCCTTCTAATTTAAAAGTGCGATTAGCCGCATATAAACTTTTTACTCCATACTTACGTGGTCCTAGTAAAAATTTAGAATCCGGCTCTTTACAGCGCTAATACGATTGCAACTACGTTCGGCGGTTTTTTTTGAAGTCATGTTTCTTTAGATAAGACAAAATTTAAAAAGTTGAACGCCATCACCTCCGGACATTCTTGTCCCATATGAGGCCACCGTACTGCCCAACACCACTAAGCATATTTTTGTCTTCCTCGTGATTATAAGCCGCTGAAAATAATTTCAAGCCCAGATAAAATTACATCCAACGCACGCAAACTGACGACGCGATAGCCGCAGGAATAATCAGTGCAAGCAGCAGGCAAGTTTCCCTAATGTCTGAGTTTGCCGTAAGACTCTGTGCATTTGCATAGAAGAATTTTGGATATGATGTGGGAGCAGTAGTTCTACACTCAGGAATTAATGTTTCGTGTAATATATCCAAGGTGCCCTAAGCAGCTCATGCTTAGAGATCGTGATGAATTACAGTGGTAAGGAGACAGTGGCGTTTAACCAATTTCCCATATTTTGGTATTGATCATTTAATAAAATCTTGTATTCATTACCGTTTTGAAATATAAGATGCATTCGGTGTGCCTGAACGGTACATCAAAAATTCTTATAGTAGACTGTTGACTAAATGTGGCCGTCCTTTGTCGTTACAGGGAAAATAACACAATGCACGCGTTCCATGCGGAGAATTAAACATCCCTTGTCGCCGTTTATGGAGTTTTCATGTGTACGTTAGACAGTCAGCCATCGCTTTGTGAAGCTCCCTGCGTGTTCTTCATCGTTCTTTATCTCATCGACAGTGTATGTATGTAAGATAGGCCGGTTACACCACATGTAAAAAACGGGGATACACTATGCCTCCAGTGGAAGCTTTACTCGTCTGAACAGTTATTGAAGGCAGGCTTACGCATTGCTGGGGCAGAAGATATATATATATATATATATATATATATATATATATATATATATATATATATATATATATATATATATATATATATATATATATATATATATATATACGCAAAAATATATGAAGACTCATTAAATTAAATTAAACGGCAAGCAATTGTTCTAATGTACAAAAGTCTTCATATATATATATATATAGATGTGTGTGTGTGTGTGTGTGTGTGTGTGTGTGTGTGTGTGTGTGTGTGTGTGTGTGTGTGTGTGTGTGTGTGTGTGTGTGTGTGTGTGTGTGTGTGTGTGTGTGTGTGTGTGTGTGTGTGTGTGTGTGTGTGTGTGTGTGTGTGTGTGTGTGTGTGTGTGTGTGTGTGTGTGTGTGTGTGTGTGTGTGTGTGTGTGTGTGTGTGTGTGTGTGTGTGTGTGTGTGTGTGTGTGTGTGTGTGTGTGTGTGTGAAATATATACTCGACAATGGACCACATTCACACAATCAATCAGGTCATAGAAAAATGCGCAGAATATAACCTGCCCCTATATATAACGTTCATTGATTACGAGAAAGCATTCGACTCTATGGAAACCTCAGCAGTCATGCAGGCATTGCGGCATCAGGGTGTAGAGGAGTGTTATGTGAAAATATTGGAAGATATTTATAACGATTGCTCAGCTACTATAGTTCTACATAAAGTCAGCAATAAAATTCCAATAAGGAAAGGTGTCAGGCAGGGAGACACTATCTCGCCTATGCTATTCATTGCCTGTTTACAGGAGGTATTCCCGGGCCTGAAATGGGAACAGTTGGGGATAAGAGTTAATGGAGAATACCTAAGTAATTTGCGATTCGCTGATGACATTGTCTTGCTAAGTCACTCACGACATTAACTGCAAAGCATGATCAATGAATTAGACAGGCAGAGCAGAACGGTGGGGCTAAAAATTAACATGCAAAAAACCAAAGTAATGTTCAACAGCCTAGCAAGGGAACAGCAGTTCGCAGTTGGTAGCCAGGTGCTGGAAGTAGTAAGAGAATAAGACTATTTAGGGAAGGTAGTGCCAGCTGATCCAGATCATGAGAGGGAAATAACTAGAAGAATAAGAATGGTGTGGAGCGCATATGGCAGGTTATCTCAGATCATGAATGGCAGTTTACCAATATCCCTTAAGAGAAAAGTATACAACTGGTGTATCTTACCGGTACTCACCTATGGGGCAGAAACGTGGAGGCTAACAAAGTGGGTCCAGCTTAAGTTAAGGACAACGCAGCGAGCTATGGAAAGAAAATGATAGGTGTAACGTTAAGAGATCGCAAGCGGGCGGAGTGGGTGAGAGAACAAACGCGCGTTAATGATATCCTAGTTGAAATCAAGAGGAAGAAGTGGGCTTGGGCAGGGCATGTAATGCGAAGGAAAGATAACCGCTGGTCCTTAAGGGTAACGGAGTAGATTCCAAGAGAAGGCAAACGTAGCAGGATGAGATTACGAAATATGCGGGGATATGGTGACCGCAGCTGGCAAAGAACACGGTTGATTGGTGAGAGATGGGAGAGGCCTCTGCCCTGCAGTGGGCGTAGTCAGGCTGATGATGATGATATGAAATATATGAAGACTTTTGTGTGTGTATATATATATATATATATATATATATATATATATATATATATATATATATATATATATATATATATATATATATATATATATGTATATATATATATCCCTTCCTTTCTGTTGTTAACCCGCTCTCGCTTCTTTTTTTCTCCCTCGAACTATCCAAGTGCCCGCCCGGCCTCCCTCCTCTCTCACCTCATGTGTCCGTGCACTCGGTTCGTGCGTACGCGACGCCTCTTCTCCCCAATCTTGGCGTTGGTCTCTCTGCAGTGCTTCTTTTTCCCCTCAAGTTTTTCTTTCTTTTTTTTCAAGCCCCGCGTGTGCCAAGTTCAATGCTATAAGAGGGCGCGTCCATGTGATGTATGGTCATTCTTGAGAAATACCACTGCACGGTCGAAACGTTGAATATATGTGTTAATAAGTTTATGAATGTGACTCTCCAAACTTACTTTATATATATATATATATATATATATATATATATATATATATATATATATATATATATATATATATATATTGTCAATCTGCGCCTCTATTTAGAATATTACCAAACAGTGAATCTCAGGAAAGCTTCAATACTGATGGTTGCTTTGTGAATACAAGGCACCGATTCATAATAAAATATCTGAAAGTTTTAATAATTTATAAAATATTTTCAAAGCATTCCTCTGGTACAGAGCCACTCATATGCCTCAGAATTGCTTCTCCGCCAGAAACTTTCGATTATCAATCGTTATAGCATGACTGTTTTATCAGAATTTGAGTATTGTTGTTTTTACATTCTCTTACACTTGTACTTTTCCCTCACGCAGATATTCGAGAAATTTCCGTTCGCCGTTGCCATTTCTGACAGTAATAATGACACCATATACGAATGCCTGACGGCTAAGAGAGCGTGGTTTGACAAGGATGCCAAGAAGGGCGAATATATCTGGCTTTTAAAGGGCCATCATAATAGTCCCAAGTAAGTTTCTGCTTTCAAAGTACAAGATATCATCGGAGACAATGCTTTGTCCAGTCGTCTTAGGAGTTTTCCGTGATTGCTATTCCTTGTGTTGGGTTTTGCGGCGCATAAGAAATTGAAGCTATAATGCCCCAAACAGCACCTTGAAAATTCGCTTCCATCTTGAAGCTAAGCAAGTGCCAGGACAGCGAAAACAACAAGGAAGACGGCGATACGAGTTATTGTTCGGCGCCTTCCTTCTTTAGATGACCCTCCTACTTCATGCTTCATCGCATGAAGAATAGTGAAAATGGCCCCACTCGCCATCTTGTTTAGCGAAAATGCATGTTGGTTGCAATATACAAACTCCACATGTTAAAGCTATATTTCTTTGTGAAATTCTTCCTTCTGGATTCCAAAGGCACACGACGAGTCTACTTTTGCATTTTCTCCTAAAATTGCGCTTGGTTCGAATCCAGAGTAATTATTGTTAATGCAGTAAAATAGGCTCTTCGCAGTTCATGATTTTAGTTTATGCTGCGTCTTGGCCTGCAGTGTATTAATAAACACATCAAATAACAGTAAGCTGTGGGCTTTACCGTCCCGAATGAATATGCAGGATAGGACGGGCGCTGTCGTAGGTTTCTTTATAAGGGTGACATTGCACAAAACGTAATGCGTTTTTGTTTTTATGCGAAGCATATTACTAGAGGTACACTACAGCCCTTCGCCGTGGTTACGCGCCGTGCACACCACGTGGTACAGTGACGTCACACCACGTGACATACCACGTGACACATGACGTCACGACAGAGGAAGACGGGGGTCCACCTCGCGCCGTCGCTGTGGTTGCATGCCGTGCAGACCACGTGGTACAGTGACGTCACACTACGTGACATACCACGTGACACATGACGTCACGACAGAGGAAGACGGGGGTCCACCTCGCGCCGTCGCTGTGGTTGCACGCCGTGCAGACCACGTGGTACAGTGACGTCACACCACGTGACATACCACGTGACACATGACGTCACGACAGAGGAAGACGGGGGTCCACCTCGCGCCGTCGCTGTGGTTGCACGCCGTGCAGACCACGTGGTACAGTGACGTCACACCACGTGACATACCACGTGACACATGACGTCACGACAGATCGCCGTCACGCGCTGGGAGAGGGAGAACGATGCCATCGCACAGACGCCGGAATGTCTTCGAGCGGCATTCCCGCGCATTTCGAACGCGCGTTCACACTCGGTGTAGGTGAAACGCTCGCTCCACCGGGCAGGCAGACGCGGCTTCCGTGGCAATCCAGGCGCTCACCCAACGCGTGTCTCGGGGTTAGTCGGCGTTCCGCTGTAGCCATGCCGTTGTCTTTCCCCGCGACGAAGGCTTCTAGTGGTTGTATTAAAATGACCAAGTATGCAACCAAGGAAAGCCATGTATTACCAAGCCTAGCCACCAATATGCTTCGCATCTGACTAGGCTTAACCTTAGCTAAGCCTCAGCCATTTTTTCCCTCCACTGTACTGTGGCCTCCGCGGCTTGGACTCGACCCCGTGAACTTGGAATCAGCAGCCGAACGGCAAAGCCACACGGCCACCGTGGCAAGTTAAATGATTACAATGTCCAGAGTTCGTTTTATGCGAAGCATACTACTTTAGCTACCACTTCAGCCCTTCACCGTGCTATGCGCCTCCAAATCACGTGATACATGACGTCACGACAGTAGAGAAACGGGGGCCCACCTCGCGCCGTCGCTGTGGTTGTGCGCCTCCAAATCACGTGATACATGACGTCACACCACGTGACACGATGACGTCACGACAGTGGAGAAACGGGGGCCCACCTCGCGCCGTCGCTGTGGTTTTGCGCCTCCAAATTACGCGACACGATGATGCTTCGCATTCTCCAGGCTTAACCAAGTTAAGCCCCAGCCATTTTTTATTGTGAAGCAAAAATTGTCAGTAAAACAATGTGTAGTGTTTTATCCTTAGAGACGAGATGATACGTTTTGATAAATTGTATATCATAATATATTAGCACTATGTTGAAGATCCTAGTTGAAAGTTGCTAGAGCTGGCATGTATTATTCTCATAAGCAGCTCAGAAGCCAAGTTTGAAATGAATAAAAGATATGGCCGTAAAAAATTCTTATCATATCAGTCTTGTATATGTATACACCTGGTGATTTTTAGATACAAAAAGATTTTTTTTAAAGCGGTAGAAATACGTCATTGAGGTCATTGCATGCGGATTGCACAGAAAGACGGAGAGTAAGCGAGTGATAGAATGCATTTACAAGATGAGTGGTCAACTGGACTGAACTAATCAAGAGACTAATTTTTTATAGCGCAACGTTATGTTGCTAAACTGAAGGCTGAAAGCAGCGGTGGCCTAGTGGTTGGGCATCCGCCTGGCATTCGGGAGGTGTGCGGTTCGATCCCCAGTGCCACCGGGTACTCACCGGTGATACAGTGGGTACATGCTTCCCCTGGCCTGGTTCTCGGCTTATTCAGGGAGCACTGCTTGGGAAATGGGTCTTTGACACCACCTTGAGTAGAAGCAAATACCTTGTGTATGGCGCTCTTTGGCCGCAGGTGCCCTCGCGCCATAAAATTCACTATCATTATCAAAATGAAGGCTGTTAACATCGAATCCGTGTTCAGTCTTAAAATCATCAGAATCGATATTGAGCAGACAAGAGAAACTAAATGAGGAGCTCGTTAAGTCGTATATACTGACTGCTGGCTTCCACTGAATCGATATTTTATTTTTATATAACGGGCATAAAAATTGCGCTCTTGAAATCTGGTCGAATCGGCTTTCCCATATCGCCAATTTATAAAATGGTGCCGCTGCTCTTGGTATCGCTTACGAAATCCCATTCACTTCCACATCTTAAGAAATGGAAACTGCGTCTGTATTTGCTGCACTGAAAATTCGAAATACGTCATTTTCTAAGTCTGACAGGCGAAAAAACTTACTTAGCAAGCTTTCAGGGGCACTCCTTTCACCATCGTTATTTCGAATCACGATGCCGATTCGGAAAATGCCAAAATTAGGCTCCCCTTCGATGTTCTGAACCTTCAGGTTTAAACATATTCTTGCCCTTAAAGCTAGATAGGAATAGACAAGATAATTTCAGAAACTAATAGTCTTTTAGTGGATCTTTTACATACATAACGCCTGCATAGCAGTACAATACACTCGCAAAGACGATACTGGCGTATCTCTCATGGCTAACGAAGAATATGCATAGATAATAAAAAGCATTATGTATAAGGGCCACAGCAAGCAGAAAGCATTGAATTAAATAAGATTAAAAATTCAGGGACATGAAATATTAAGAATAATGACGCGACTCAACTATTTAATAATTTTGACCGCCTGCGATCTAGAGTTCCCACCAAAAATAAATGAACATCTGCTTATTTGTCACGCAAGTGATTGGAGACTTGCAAAATTCTGATTGTTTAGGTTCTTTGTGAGTCTCCCACAGATCCTGCGGACTCATTCACAGAAGCAGTTTAAAGTGACAGGAGCCTTCTTACAGGAATAACAGGATGCATATGATGCGCACTGAACACAGGTGTTAGTTGATCTTTTCAGGTTGAAATAAGTTAGGTTATTCGAGTGTTCCGAAGCCACTCCAAAGCAGCAGTGCAACAGTGGAATTTTATACGATGTATCTCATGACACGTCCGGTGGTTGCCATGCGCTAGGGCTTGTCTTCATGGCACACGAAGCCTTCCCAATTGTTGGCCTGCACATCTGGATTACAAATACACAGAGTAACTGGAATTCGTTGCTTGTTCTTGTTTGGAATAAAGTTTTTTACCTGTTAGTCAAATGTAGCAAATAACAATGACCACAGATTATGACAGTCAGAAAGGGCTCTTGCATTAAATTTTTTTTGTATTTCCTGCAGGAAGACCATTGCGTTCTACATCGCAGATGGAAGTAGCCCCGACACTTTCTTGTACATGGAAGGATCAGGTAAGAACTTTCAAATGTGCCTAGGATGATAACCAATTACGGCTATCAAATGCTGAGCTACACTTTCCCGCATCAATTAAACAAGGAGTCCGAATTGATGCATAGCTAATGCCAAATCTGTTATTTATTTTGTTTGTTTGTATGCTCCTTTGTTCTTCGAAAGTGCTCTGAAGTTTGTGTACCACTGCAATGCCTCCGTGGGGTGCGTCAGCCTCGTAAAGCCTTTCACTGGCTTTTTGTCGACGCACCCAACATCGACATGATGTTGAATAAACATGATTCTGATTCTAAAATATGTCAGCGTATTTTGCCAAGACGCAGATGTCTCAATGTAAAGAACAAATCTGACTAAAACGTAGCTACCTTGTAGCAGCCATGTGTAGCATACGAAGACTAAATGTGGGCAGCATAATGAGGAGAACGCTAATCAGGGTAGAATATACTGCCTGACCCGAAGAAAGAGTACTGGATAACGGTACAAGTATAGTCGTTACGTAACATCTGACATGCATGATTTGCAGAATATCTCGCAATTGCTTCTGCGTTTAGTCGGGTGTCAGAAAATATTGCCATGAAGCACCTGAAAAGAAGTTTAAAATATTTTCGCTAAAACTCGCTTAATAATGGTGGTATCACAGTTGATGGCGATAATGATGCGGGAGCCTGATCACTGGTGTGAGCAGCGAATGCGGTGGAGGAGCTTCAGTTCCCTACCCTAATATTTATACCATGTTTTTGAGGAAGTACTTAAAACTGTGGCCCCTGACTTTCTGCGATGCTCTGTTGCTCTCAATAAGCAACAGCCCTCGCATAAACATATGTACTCCTGATTTGAATCGCTTAGCATGACACTATACTGTAAATGGAAGCAAGGTCCAATGTCACGTAACAATGTCGCTCGAGTTTTAAGGTGAGTTTCAAACTGACAGCGAATACGTACAATTATGATTGTGAGTTTGAATGGGCCTAAGATGAGAACGCCGTGCCTTCATCGCTGCTTTTTACATTAACAAAGGAGAACGAGAGGATTACGATAATGAAATAAAATAATGTTGCGCTCTGTGTACGGCCTTCCTGCCACATTCATTAGCTTACCTGAATATAGCAATCTATAGTGCAAACAATGCTTTCACTTTTTTCTTCGAGGTGTTTGTAAATGTTGACCGAAAACTGGAACATTGGCAAATGCCAATGACCGAAAACTGCAACGTAAAAACTAAATTTTATTTTATTCATTTTCGAAACATTCCTTTTCCTAGTTTTTGTTCCCGCATACTGAAGATGATTGCTGAAAACATCCAAACTATAATATTTATTATTTGCATATTTGAAGAGCTCAAATTATTAACGTTGCACGATTGTAGTTCGTGCCTTCTCACAGACGAGTTCTTGTGGAGTAGGAAAAAAAATATCCAAATGAACAAAACAGAACAAATGAGAAATAGCTCGTGATTGCCTGAAATGAAAATAAATAACTAAAGCCTGTGCCTCTTTCACTGTCTGTGAGTTTTATGCAAATATTCCTCCTTTGGAACATTGGCGTTTGACAGCAGCTAATTTCAAGATGATACTCCTGTGTTAGAGCCCGGAATTACGTCGCAGGTAAGAACGCTGTCTCAGGGGGGGGGGGCGCGGGGGGGGGGGGCACAGATCTGTGGCAGCTATCGGGCAGCGGGTTCGTGGGCAGCGTACAAATCGCACGCTACGTGTGTGGGACCTGCTGTATATCTTCGGGCTCCCACCTCTCGGCAACATGCTGTGTGTGTCTGAAATGCGTTTCGAAGCGTTTGAGGCGCTTCACGACATGAGTTCTACCCGATGAAGGCAAAGAGTGCACGAAGAGAAAGGCGCCAAACCAGCACAGGTAGACGGCCCAATGTCAGAAATGAATGGCTTCAGTCGGGTCTTTTGTTGAGCCAGGTATTGCCAATACATTTCCAATATTGTGCCGATCAGCTGTGCTTCTGGGGCGGGGCGCATGCATGGCTTCGTCACGCACCCCTCCCCCTAATGCACTCCACCTGACGATAGTGAAGTCAGCGAGAGGCACGTGCAGAGGATGGTCACGTGATCACAAAACAGAGCTATGCGTGGGTAGCCGCTGGACTTGTATGTGATAGTTGTGCTGTACAAAACCTGTTGTTGTTGTGACTGAGAGAAGGATGAAAAGGAAATTACACGGGCCTGCCTACTGGCTCGAGCCAAGTCACCACCGCTGCCACGTGCAGATAGAGGAGAGTTAAAAGATCAGAGGAAAGAAAACCTAGTGCTCAAGAAATGCTTTCCTGCCTACCACGCCTTCTGAAACACTGGTTGTGATAAAGCTGCCGCAGTGAAAGAAAATGGTATTATTCATCGTGTCTATATTCTTAATTAGCTGTATAAATTCTCGAAGACGTCGCTGGTAGTTGTAATCTTGCCTTTAGAAAATACGAAGAAATTCGCAAATTATAGACCATAAAAGCTTCTACAGACGTCATTAGTGTCCTGTAAACAGAGAACGCCAAAGTTCCAAAAATGAAACATGCAAGAAAATTCCTAGTCATTGTACATGTAGCAAAATTTTTTTTCGCGGTTATTTTAGAAGGCTAAGTGAATTGGAATTTTTGTCTTTAAAAGAAGCTTAGTACCGCGTTTACAAAGGTTAAATTCGTCAGCTCCACTGGCTGCTCAAGCCTTTGTAGTAATCAAAAAGAAAATACTTTTGACATGCATTAAACAGGGCTGAAAACCTTGAGGAGACTAGAGTTAAACGTTTCCACGCAACATGAGCAGATCATGCCAATTTTATTCACAAATATTTACATGAGCAAAGCTTTCTATGATGGTTCTGGCTAAGCTTAGGTAAATTTTGTTATTCTGGTTTAAGGACAGTTTGAGGACGGGGTCCTGAAGACGACGTTAGTTGACCAACCTTTGCGTTTAAAACATTTCGGCGCTTATTAGGAATGAGATCGGTGCGAGTCAAAACCAGAAAACTGGCAGGGCTCTAGGCAAAATTGGTCACATCGTCGCCTGTCTGGAAAGCAGAGGATCACTTAACTGAAGCTTGCGTTTAAACGAGGGTTCGTGCGTGAATACATCCACCGACTGCGACGTAGTAGGTGAAGACGCAACTCGCTGAGCAGTTGGAAGTTACGAATTCTGCATAGGCAAGTATATTAGTATGTTTTGTTAAGCATCACTTCTAGAAACTGAAATGCGCAAGAGGAAGCCTATTTAAAGTTATTTTAGTTCTATGTTTGCACTTCAACACCCATGTGTGCCCTACCGTGAAAACTATAACCTACAACTCCCCCGGCGAACTACCACCCATCTCTTCTGTGTGCTTACAGAGGACGCAAAACCCGAGGTTGGAAAATTCTACTACACGGACTATGAGACTTGCGGAGTCCTCGAGATGCCTTACGAGGGAAAGCGTGAGTACACTGTACATTAACCACTTTCACGGTAATGGCTTACACTGCGTTTGCGCTGCAAAGAAAATGACTTGGAAATGATTGCTCCACCCCTCTAGACTACGGCTGACTGCCGTATGACATCAATGGGGTGTACTAAACAATAAAGACTTTCAGATCACTATGGCCACCCATATTAGAGCAATGTGAAAGCAAAACGTCCACATACTATATCGACGTTCATGGCTGTTCTGACGTCCGTGTAATATATCGACGTGCATGGCTTTTTTTTTTGCTATTTCGCGTTTTTTCGCGTTTTATCAATTCACTAAGTGCACCTCATCAACCAAAATTTTTCCACAGCAACATTTTATCACACATTATCACAACCACACTTTCACAACTTCATCTTAAGAGAATGGCGTAATTGTAGGAACAAAACTGCGGACACTTTTTGCTGACTCGATCCTTCTTCTTGAACGCGACAGAGCCCTATAATCCTCCCGCATTAAAAAATGCCAGAAGAGTTTTAGGTGGTTGGTGGCAGTCGCGCTAAGTACACGTGTATCCTCAAGCTTGCTGGGCGTGTCAAAGTGTTCGTTCGTATGTTCCCACGGCGTCACAAATATATTTGGTGCAACTAGCGCTCGTAGCAGCGTTAAGGCATGCTAGCCACTGGAGTGCTTTTCATTAAACGACGGCTTTCGTGCAGAAATTCTGCATCCCTAACCACACGGAAGTGAACATACAGTAGACTATTGGTACAGGTCACTGAAACGCCTGCAGAAAGCCCTAATTTGAGCTTAAAGGGAAACTGAGCTAACGTTACATTTAGCTTGTATGTTTGTATTACCACATTCTAAGTAAAAAACCCTACTTTCACTGAAAACGGAGCGTTTACGAGATAATGAAGGAGAAAAAGTAAAGTAGAACTGTAGGAATCATCTACAGATTCTGGCGAGTACTCTGCGGAGTGCCGACGTAGTTTTTTGGATGCTAATCTTGGAGGCTAGGCTAAACCACTGTTCAGAAAACAGAAAAAACGGAGTCCTTTTCCGAGCGCCTGATCTGATGTTTGTTGAACAAATCGACGCCCCTGATGTATCATGCCATTGTCAGCCTCATTCTTTTTTTGCATTATCAGATTGTTTCGTTTCTGATACCGGTTTTCTCTTCAAAGGCGAATTTAAAGGAACACAAAGGAAATATCGGAGTAGACTTTTCTTCAGAGATTAGCAGGCTGTTATCTGAAATGCGGACTGTTAACAGTAAACAAAATTTTAAAAGGTGGAAAAAACTCACAAATGGAATACGGGTATTCGCGCTTTTGCTATCTTTAGAAGGGAACTGCGATGACGCCCAGATGATTTGGTTTATTAAAGTCCCAAAGCAACTCAGGCTATGAGAGACGCCGTAGTGAAGGGCTCCGGAAATTTCGACCACCTGGGGTTCTTTAACGTGCACTGACATCGCACAGTACACGGACCTCTATAATTTCGCCTTCACCGAAATTCAGCCGCCGCGGCCGGGATCGAACCCGCGTCTTTCGGGCCAGCAGCCGAGCGCCGTAACCACTGAGCCACCGCGGCGGGGACGCCCAGATGAATATTGCTCGCAGATCGTAGACGCTGGGCTACGGTGCATTCGGTTAGAATGAAAGATTACGGAATTTTTTACAGGTTTTCACGGAGCATTCACAAATTTCCCATGCATCGTTGCTATTTTATCTCAGAGCAATAATTAACCCAGCCACAAACAGCCATTGAATCCAAATTTACTCAAACCAAGCTGCATGAAGTTGTCCCCAGCGCTTGTTTAGGGCTATCCCTCTGTGCGCATATTCTTGTACGCGTGTTTTTCAGTTGAGCCAAATATTTTTATTTGCTTTCATTGAGACATTCCTTTTTAAATTTCGTGGTACATTTATCGAAAGGCTAGTAACATGTAAATCTAGAAAAGTTGTTAGAGCTCAAGCCATTAGAACTCGATACTTCTCTAGCCACAAATTGCTCCTTAAAATGCGAAGAAAACACTTCTGACTCAGCGATGTGTACGGATCCATAATTGTTAAAAGCTACTTTTTGTCCTGTGGTCGTCAGAGTGCATCCTGTGGGCCTCGGAGGCAAGGAAAGATTCGCTGCCCCAGAAGTGCCTGGACGAGTTCTCCAAGCACTGCGGTGTGGGAGCTCCGCTCTACAGCAAGGACATTTGTAAGGGAGACGAAGTTGGTCACTGGTGATGTACGTGCTTTTCTGAATTAGTTTTTAATATTGCAACTGTCTTAATCGCACTTCATATTGTGGATATCGTCCGAATCAAATAATCTGAGCCAGCTACAAATTAGCCGCCAAAAGGGCACACGACCTAAGACAAGTTTGAAGCAAAATCGCCGAACGCCTCTACGAAACAGTGGTGACCCTAGTGCATAACACTAGAATAGAGTAATATCTTCAATGATATACATTTGGGTTCCTTTTTGAACAGTAAAAAAACAAAGCAAAATAACTCGGATCCCACCGGCGGCATGTGGTTGTTTTTTTCTTCTGCTTTTCTAATCAATTAGCTTTAAGCGATAACATATTAAGTAATATTAAAAATTGATCAACACCACAAAATAAGTAAACAAATTGAAAATCCCCTGTGCCCCTTGGTTTCTGTGGCTGTTGGCTTCTCTCATATTTATAACGAGCCCCTCATCCCCTTTCATTGTCTGCTTTCTTACTTTCAACGATATAATTCTACTATAACGAAACCACGTGGTTTAGGACATATCTGCTCTTCTGAAAGTTGGTCGCTTCCCAGCAGCCGTAATTATATATATATTGATGCCTTATTCGTCCTCATGTTTAAAAGCTTGGCCGCTGAGAGAAGTTATCACGTACACGGAATATATTTTTTACTTGAGGGTGCATTTTGGCTGCGTCACTACTGACGGCGCTTTTCTTGTTTTGCTTTCAGAACGGCTGAGAATCAGGTGACGCACAGAAGTGAAAACGGCATGCCTATCATAGGGATGCCTGTCATTTTCTTCCAGGAGCAAAGATTTTCTCTTTGAAAAATAAAGAACACAAATAAACATTCGTTAACAGTTTTTCTTCCTTTTTGTTTTTGCTAGGTGAATAGGTGCTTTGAAACTTATACCTCCCATTTGCGACTTCTATTTCTTTTTTAAAATGCGAAATCCAGTCCTGGGGGGTGTGAAAATTTGAAAGAAGAACGAAACAAGAGGTTGCATTTGCCCCAACCAGAAATATTACGAACAGTCCAAAAGACCTTTTTTGCGAAGTGCATAGTATACATTGCTAGAAAAGCTTTTTTTTTATTTTCCGTATCTCGAAGTCAGGTCATTACCACGTCCAAGTGAAAATACGCTGTTGAAAAACAGGCCGGGTGCTTCACCTAAATGGAGTTTCGCAAAACAGTAGAGATAACGCATTTTGTAAAAGTTCGTATATTTATAACATCATTTTGATAGCAAAACCTGTGCTAAATACTGCATTCCCTTTCACTAAATACCTTGGTACTCATGATCGCTTGAGTAATTCCTCTTCTGTCCGAGGTAGTAAATTATTACCGGTTTTGGTCGTCGTTTTCTCTGACCTGTTCAGTGTCTGTGTCCGTGATTTCACATAAAAGGTCGCGTCGCGTATCTTCACAACAAATAAAATGCATTGATCACATTACTGAGGCTTTGTATTGCCGCTTGCTAAGTTTGGTTGAATGCTAATTCATTGCACTTGAGAGACACAGAATTTGGTTGCATGTTCATTGGTTGCATGTTCAGTGGCAGGCGCTGCTTTCGGCTGCTGCTTTGAAACTGTTACTCTCGGCAAAGATAAGATCACCAGTATTTTCAGCGCATGACAGAGTGTACGCCACATCAATACTGTAGTGCCAGCGCCCACATTTCGCTGGCTGGCCTCTCTGGAAGCCAGCGCTGCGCGCCCGCCGTCGCTCAAAGCAGGCCCAGACTCTCTCGGACATGTCGCGGCTTGCAGCGTGATTCATCCTGCCTCGCCGGCGCCTGGTGCGGACCCTTCCTCCTCCCCTCCTAGCCCGTGGTGCTCTTGTCCCTTGTATCATGTAAAAGCCCTTGTACTTACTGTACATAAAAGTCATTTGACTCACCGTCGCCTCGACCGTTTCCTGGCTCGGACTCCCAGTCCCAACAATACATAAGGTTTAAGTTTTTCCAATTGAGTAAATAGCGAAAAACATTCAAGCTCATTGTTTTGCATTAATCAGCAAAGAAATAAACCCGCTACTTTGAGGGATTCTGCCTCTTTGCATTCCGCGAAAAAAGCTAAAAGATACCTTGTCGAGACCGCATCAATTGCTCATATCAGCTTTTTGCGGGAACTTGGATGATCGGTGGATCTATAAAACCTACAGAAATAATTATTACAGAATAATGAATCACAAGGCGCATTCAAAGAGATATATAGTTAAGCGATATTCACTATCTGTAATAGGCTGAGACGAGTGGTCCGTTATCACTACCGGTACTCAAGTTTTGAACAAAAAAACAGAAAGCCTGCTAAAAGGATGGAAGATAGGATATATCCTCTTTCAAAAGTTCCGAGAAAATTGGTGGAGCAGCGGTTCTTGGCTTTTAATGGATGTCGGCAATAGTGTGCTCTTAGCTGTTAGCGGTACTTATATACAGGTCCTTGTGGATATTTCTGCAAACTAAGGCGACGCTAGAGTAGTTATATATAGTTTAAATTAATCAGAGTTATGGATATTGAAAGTTACTATTGAAGATGCTCTCACAATACAAAGCCGGGTAGGAGAGTACAAATATCTTGATGTATGAATTAACGAGGGTGAGATGTGTTGGGGGACTGGAATACTACAGAAAAAGGAAAGAGAAATAGTGCCATAGTAAAGCACTGAGCAACATGTAAGTACGCTAGGTAAAAAGGGGTCATTGTTATGATGGAAGAAATAGTATCTTTCTCAGGACTAACAGTTATATGGCACTCCGTGAAAGCCCACAAGCAAAATACCTCAAAAGAGTTGTCAGGTTAGCTATAGATTCTGATTGAACAACGAGAATTGCGGCAGTGTCTGGGTGCACGTCGTGGATATTGTTTGAAACCGGAACCGGCATTACGATTACCGGTTCCCGAATATGAAGGAAAAACGATAATATGCTAAATCATGCTGTGCAGCCTCAACTCTTTCATCTCTCTGGTCATAGCCAGTTCCTCTAGCTGGAAGTCATTCTAATCTGCTCAATTAGCCTAACATCCGTTTTGAGCCCTATGCGCGTGCGACGTGTCCGGAGATTATCATTTTTTTCCCTATTGCCAACCCGTGCGCTTTCTGTACACATCGCTATAGTAGGCCGAAAGTGCAAGTGTTTGCGCATTAAATATCAACCGCTCAAATTTCATGGTCACGCTCGCTTTACCCCACTTCGCTTTCTGCCACTGGCGAGCGGCTTCCAGTTCTTTACGTATGATAGCAGCAACGCTTGCACGTTGCATTTTCCCAGATTCTTAGGTTTGGTTTATGGGGTTTAACGTCCCAAAGCGACTAAGGCTATGAGAGACGCCGTAGTGAAGGGCTCCGGAATTTTCGACCACCTGGGGTTCTTTAACGTGCACTGACATCGCACAGTACACGGGCCTCTAGAATTTCTCCTCCAAAGAAATTCTAGCCGCCGCGGCCGGGATCGAACCCGCGTCTTTTGGGTCAGCAGCCGAGCACCATAGCCGCTGAGCCACCGCGGCGGCTCCCAGATTCTTAGAGGCCTCTTGCAGTCTGAGTTCTTGCAAGCGTTGTAAAATAAGTGTGCTTAATAGATCGCAACTAGAAACATTTCATCTTCAAAAAAAAAAATACCTTCTACCCTCAGCGTAACGACTCACTCTCGTCGCATATCATGGAACGAACTAAAAGATCATTTATTATAAACGCATTCTTATTCCTGAAATCCACTTTCTCCTGTACTTGCGACATTAGTGAAATTGCATTTCAATTGCTAGCCGGCACTCTTAACTCCTTCGCGTTATTTGTTAGGTGACAGCTGTCTTTATCTCTTGGAAAGAATTCGGTGGCGTGTACGATCACGTGTTTATGTTGTCCTTATAATTACCCTCACGCTCCTTGTCGCACCGCAGACTGTCGTATTGAAATGAAGGGTGTTTATGGGGCGCTTGCCGTCAGAATGCCATCTGACACATCAAAAAACCTATCTACAGTTGGTGGTATGTTGTTCCGAGCCTAACCACTGTCTAAGTATCCAGACCATCTGCACCAAAAGTCACATTCAATCGAGAGGCAAATAAGGCACCGTTCTCAATGAATAGGAAACAAATGTGATCAGGAAAGGAGGTCTCAGCGCCAATCAGCGCTATAGCTGGCACCCAAAACGACGTCTCGACACGTGAGTGGGCTAGGCTGCAGCGGCACCGGCGTCATGTTAAATCACTGCTTGCTCTTCATGCAGTTCATCGCTTGTTTTGCTGACCACGGCCCTTGCGGAATCGTCTCGTCTGGCTTGGCTTCTTCGCTTCTGGATGGGCACGTGGATACCACCGTGTGCTTACCCTTGGACTTGACAGCTGATACCCTATGTGATGGCTTCGGGTTTCCCGCATTCTTCCAATATCTGCAAGCCAGTTATCTCGCCAACTTCTCGATAGGTCAACCAATCTCGCTGCACTGCTGGTCTATGACGTCATCTGCCAAGGATATAAAGGCCATGTGCGCGGATCGGCTCTTCAGTGGGCTAGGCTGCAGCGGCACCGGCGTCATGTTAAATCACTGCTTGCTCTTCATGCAGGTATGTTACTATTCTGACGCTGAGTGCGTCCGGTCTGATGATCGATTCTTGCTGCTGTACCCTTGCCCACGTACTCTTGTGTCCTGCTGCGTGCACGCGTTTTATTGCTCATGTCATCTCCTCCTGAGTGGTGACGTGGAACTCAATCCAGGCCCCCCATCAAAGTCAGCGAACTCCAGTAAAAGCAGTACATCTGGTACCAGACCTTTAACCCTGTCTGTGAGTGGTTCCAGTCTCACTCTCGGGGAGGCTGACGATGCGAGTTCTTCCGCTGTAAATCTTGACAGTGAAATCTCTTCGAATCCTTCGGTGTCTGACATGTTTTCTAGAATACTAGCTGGGCAGAATCAGTTGGCCCGTGACATCGCGGACATTAAGCAGTCTTTTGCTTGCCGCTTAGATGCTTTGGAGTCACGTGTGGCTGCATTAGAGTTTTTACCCACGCCCGAAAATGCCATTCTATTTTCTGATTTTCACGCTGAAATTAACTCTTTAAATTCCAGAGTAACACAGCTGATGCAAAATAATGATGACATTGAAAACCGCTCTCGAAGAAATAACATTATAATACACGGCGTTTGAGAAGACCCGAACGAAACCGCTGACACATTGTTGGCTAGCATCTCATCTGTAATTACTGATAAATTGAAGATTAGCTGTCCCAGTATTGAGCGCTTCCACAGGCTCGGTGCAGCTCGCAGAGGTTATACTCGTCCAGTTATCCTAAATCTTTCTAGCTTCAACGACAGGAGTGTGGTTTTTAAAAACGTCTCTAAACTCAAGGGCTCCGCCTTGTTCATTACAGAAGATTTTTCTGCAAGGGTTAGGTCCATTCGTAAAAAAATATGGGACGCATCAGTGTCTTTTCGTGACAACGGTTCTGTCGTGAGGTTAAGTTTCGATCATGTCTTCATTGACAAGGTTCGTTACAATTGGGATGAAAGTTCTAACTCGCTGGTAAAAGCATACAATGATCCTGCTTGTTCTGCGCCTGTGTCCTTGACTGCCGCATCATCGACTCCCTGACTTAGCTCTGGCCGTCCTGATAAGCTAGTTGTTCTAAATATTAACGCTCGCAGCATTGTTAAAAAATTTCCAGATTTACTGTCGCTTATTTCTGTTCACTCCCCCCATATTATTGGCATAACGGAGACTTGGCTGCATAGTGGAATTTACGACTCCGAATTCACTCCACCAGTTTTTGTTACCGTGCGCTTAGACAGAAGTTGCAGTACTGGTGGCGGTGTGGCATTGCTTATCAGATCGGATTTACGATTCTCAGTTTTGCCTTCTCCCCCTGATACAGAATCCTTGTGGTGCAAAGTTTATCTAAACAATTATAGTATTCTAATCAGTGTTATTTATCGTCCACCTGGTTCTTCCGTTTATGTCCTTCACGCTGTCGCAAATTTCATGACCAAGATCAACATTACTTCATCAAGATTTATCTGTTTGGGAGACTTCAACACTCCTGGCATCCACTGGCCATCGTTGTCTGCATTTGGTCGTGACATTACAATTTGTAAAGAACTAATAAACATTTCCTTATTGTTTGGACTAACTCAGGTTGTTTCTAGTGCTACTAGGCTGAATTCCATCCTAGACTTAGTTTTTCTAAGCTCTACTTTGGCCCAAAATGACTTCTCTTGTGAAGTAATTGATGGGCTCTCAGACCATAAAGGCGTGTTAGTTTCACTCTCTTGTGCAGTCTCCAAATCACCCTATTTATTTACTACTTTTCCTGACTTCACTCGTGCTGACGACAATTCCATTATTGAGGTTTTAGCTGATCGTTTCGATACATTCTCTGCTTTCTCAGCAAGCCACAACGTAAATTTTCTTACTAATTACTTTGAATGTCTTGTCAAGGATTGTGTCCAACGCTTTGTTCCTATTAAAACTAAGAAAAGAAATACTAATGTTCCTTGGATGACTCGAGACATTTTGCATTTATCTCGTCGCGTTCGTAGACTAAGGCTATCTAGAAGAAGCAACGATCCCATAACCTTAGACAGATTTCGCAAGGCAAAAAAAGAACTTAATCTTAAGTTGCGCATGGCCAAGGATTTCTTTTTTCGTGTCCACCTGCGCGATCTGTTAAAAACTAACCCCCGAAAATTTTGGTCATCCATCTTACCTCGTGATACTGCATCCACTTCGTTCAGATTAGATAATGACAGTAGCGTGGCTTTTTGGGCTTGTTGGTAGATAATTCTTTGTAGATAATGACGTCATCAGTGAGCCGGCTGTAATATCGGATGCTTTCAACAAATATTTTAACTCGGTGTTCGTTCCGGATAACAACGTTATTCCGCCACTCACTAATATAATTTCTTCTCCAGCAATCAGTGATGTTGTGGTAAACACTGATGGCATCCTAAATCTTGTATTAAACCTCGATGTTAAGAAATGTACCGGCCCAGATGGAATACACAATGCGTTCCTGGTTCGTTACTCTATGTGGTCTTCAAAATATCTGACCATCATATTCAACAAGTCCTTAGCATCTGCTACCGTTCCTTCTTCTTGGAAATTAGCCAAAGTGCTCCCTCTTTTCAAATCTGGTGATAGACAGTGCTTGTCGAACTACAGACCGATTTCATTGACATCAAAGTCATGCAAAATGTTGGAACACGTCATTCATAAACACATCATGCTTTTTCTTGAATCCAATAATTTGCTGTCTAACTTTCAGCATGGGTTTAGGCGCGGATTTAGTACGGTAACACAATTAACAGAATTCGCTCATGATATATTACATAACCTCTATGTCGGTAACCAAGTTGATGCCATTTTTATAGACTTCTCGAAAGCATTCGATACTGTTCTACATTCCAAGCTTCTTGCTAAACTAAATGCTATACTAAACAATCCTCACTTGGTTGATTGGATTTCTAGCTTTCTCTCATCTCGTTCCCAGTTCGTTTCCTATAATTCTTCTCATTCTGCTGCTGTTGATGTAACGTCAGGAGTGCCTCAAGGCTCCGTCCTTGGACCACTACTCTTTTTAATATATATAAATGACTTGCCACATAATATTTCTTCTAACATTCGTCTTTACGCTGATGACTGCGTTTTATACGAAGTAATTAATGGCCCTAATGATCATCGTCATCTCCAAGAGTCATTTGCTATGTTTTGTAGTTGGTGTAGTACCTGGCAAATGAGAATTAATTTCGACAAAACCGTCCTCATGTCTTTCTGTAACAAATCTTCCGTTTCCCATTTTAGTTACTCTTTCAATGGCCGTGTGGTGGATAGGGTCTCTCAGTACAAATATATTGGTGTCATATTCACGCATAACATGTCTTGGTCTAAACACATTGATTACGTATGTAATAAAGCACTAAAAAAACTAGGTTATCTACGACGCACGCTACCCAATTCACCAAAAGACACAAAGCTACTGTTGTATAAATCTCTAATCCGCCCTGTTCTTGATTACGCAGCTGTAGTGTGGAACCCGTACAAGCAATTCGAAATTAACATCTTAGAAGCAGTCCAAAAGAAAGCTGTGCGTTTTATATGTCATCGTTATGATCGCGATTTCTCACCCTCTTCTACACTTCTCTCATTGAATTTAACCACGCTGTCTGCCCGTCGCCACACTGAATCATTAAAATTCTTACATTGTGTTGTCAATTGCTCAGTAAGGCTCTCAGCTAACCACTACATTAACTTTGCACCATTATCATCTACAAGAAGTCATCACGAGCTTAATTTGATACCGTATTTTGCGCATGCTAATTTTTTCAAATTCAGTTTTTTTCCCCGTTCAATAGAAGCCTGGAATTCTTTACCTGGGTCCATTCGTTTTCGTCCATTTCAAAACTTTGTAACTGCCATTGAAGACGCATAATAGCTGTGTATTCTTACCCTGTTGTTAACAGTTCCTTTCTTGTTTGATATTTCATTTGTGATTTTAACTTTTTGTTTTTCTCACTTTGTACATTTTGCTGCATTTTGTTTCCTTGCATTTTGTGTTTTTCCCACTCCTGCCATAGCGCATAAAAATTGCGCTGCAGTATGTATAAATAAATAAATAAATGAACGCGAAAACCTCCTACTTACCTAGATAGACGAAAAACCCCGTAAGCACCCACACCTAGGATATACTTCACTGAAGGCGGCCTGGGTCCATCACAAGGCTCATTCTCAAAAATGACCCTCATAAGCATCCACATTCTCGATCACCGCACCTTTTCGTTTCCACAAGTGGTAGGCACTGGCATAGGTGCCTACCACGAACTAAGCGACCCAATGTTCAATGCAGTAATGCCCGCCCCCCCCCCCCCCCCCCCCGCCCTCTATGCTGTAACAATGCATGCCGTAACAAAGGAGCACTATGAATCGACAATCATTCCTTCTTTACAGAAGGAATTGCGACAGCTCGTTGCCTGAGTCAGCGAAGTGAACGTACAGAAAAATCCCGTGAGCTAAGGCTTGCTTCATTTATTGTGAAGCCTACAGAATTGCGCAGCATCGTACAGGGTGTATAACCTAATGATTGCATAATTTAAAAAAAAGGGCTTTTGAGTTAGAGGAGCACTTTTTTCGGTATATCACAGTCAGTGGTGCAGTAGATTAGAATACAGCTAAGACATGCTAGTTAGCTGGTGAACTAATACTGAATAATTAACTTTTTATCTATTGCTGTTAGGGTCCTTAATTACGGACGTACGAATAGCCCACTGTAATTATTATCCACTTCAGTTTTTAGAAGTTTGAAAACGCTTTTACCCTCGGCGCTGTGGACCACAAATTTTGCTTCCATCGCGCCATAATAGATGCGCTTTGGAGAAGCTTCCAGGCAAAGCAACCGTTGCTGTGTACGCAACTAGTCGAAACAGCCAAAACAAGTTGGGCCACAACGCCGAAGGTAACCGCGCTTTCAAAATTCTGAAAATTGGTATGGGTATTAACTAAGGAGCCCAACAATAAGAGTTAGAAAGTTACCTATTAAATAATGATTTACTATACCGCCGACACTGCTATGCTGAAAAAAAAACGCTCTCCTAACTCAGAAAGCATATTTTTAAAAATTGTGTTGTCTTAGATAAAACACCCTGTATATACACGCAAGCAGCGTTTCCGGCCAGTCGAAGTTATTTTGATTTTAACTCTTTTTTAGATGGCGAAATTTTTGGGCACCAATATAGAACGGGAGACTACTGTTTTCTACTTGCGACATGTGCTTTGGAGAGCCTAGTGATGATAGCGGTCTGCTAACTTCGAAAGCATATTTTTAAAAATTGTGTAGTCTTAGATAAAATTGTGTAGTCTTCAAAAATGCTACACCAGGGTAGGCACGCAGTCCTGTACCTTCTTCGGTTTGTACCTCTTAATCAGCTGAAACATAATAACTGCTACTATCTGGTTAATAGTACAGAATTGATCAATTTTGCCAGCTATATCATGATTGATGAGGAATCCCACACCTAGTTTTAGTCTTTCCGCTAAGCCACGACAGCATAGTACGTGCCCATCATTTGGCCCTGTATACGCCTCATCTATCCTTTTACCCTCACTAAGCCCTGTGACATCCCATTTAATACCCACTATTTCCTCGAACACCGCTACTACACCGGTCTCACTGGATAAGGTTATAGAGTTAAACAATGCCAAGTTCAGTTTGCAATGGCAGACTGTTGAGACTAAGAGATTGCTGACAACCTCAGCTGAGCCAGAGTTCTGACCGCCGTCTTGGTCAGTTGCTGCGCTGCCGCTGAGGACTGAGGGCGTGGGTTAATCGGTGTATTCCTATAGGAGGCTGTGGAGAAGTGCTACACCAGGGTGGCCGAACCCTGTTCTGGTGAGGGAGTGCGTTGTCGATTCTGATCACCGAGATCACACCGCACTCCATGCCTGGTTATGCAATTCCATCGACATGCTCTTTATTATTATAATTATTTTTTAACCCGGTGGAAAATTACGCGGCACCGTGTTTCGAACACCGGTCCTCTTGTAAACGAGGCGTATGTTCTACCTCTGCGCTATCGCTGCTGCACACTTACTATGTACGCAATTTGAAAAGACCCGTGTATTGCCGAGAATCATTCCAAATATAAACGCAAATTGCCTTGAAACAGCTTATTTCTTTCAGCCCGTGAAACAAGGTCATTTTATTGGTGTTTTACTGAGCTAGGTTGCAACACACATTCGGCCACAGTTCATCACTTGCTTGCAGCAAGCCACCAACGCAATAGGACAATTAATTTTTCAAGCCCCTTTTTCTGTTTCCACCTTTACCTAAGATGTCACAGGGAGACAAGTTGAAAACGCTTTCTATTTGTGAGAATGGCACTGTCAGGTCTCCAGGCACTACGTGTTATTGTGGAAGCTTTGTGCTGCTCAGACAACTGTTCGTTGGGTACATGTGCGCACGTCTAGTCACAGGTCTACTAATGCTTTCACGGCAATATAAAATTCGAGCTCAGCTACACATTGAAAAGAATGAAATGATTCAAGGTAGACAACCAAAACCAAGAATTCCGAGGGTGCCATTTACTGTTCCACAACTGCAGTACAAAATTAACTCAAGTACAGCAAAATAAACTTTAAAGTGGTTGCGAAAATTCGTAACATTCGTACAAGCCGTTTATATAAAGAGCATAGGAGCTAGTACGAGAAATTAAATGTGAACTAATTGAGGTACGCGGCGTTTTTAAAGAATAGGAGTGCAACGCACCATGAGACAACAGAAAAATTGAGCAAAGTTTATTGGTAGTGATAAAAGGTGGCTAATTTTTATCACGCGGATAAATATTGAGTTTAATTTTCCTAATATTATTTATATCGTCAGCTACTATTCGTAGTTCAAGATAGAAATCACAAATACAACACATCACACGTTACTTCTTCGAATAGTTCATGTCTCCACCAATCTGGTTGAAAAAATTTATTGCAGCAATAAATTATAGGTGTTCATGAGATATTATTTGCGTCTGCGAATTTCTGTCTTGCGAGCCGTCCGCACTAATAAAAATCTCATCAAAATAAAAAATGTCTTCTAAAGTTATAGGTGTGAGTTGGACACCAACGCGCTTTATTGAATTCAGCTTCCAGCAGCATGGCTTTCAATATCTTATGCGTATCTATTTGTGTTCGTAGCACTGAATTGTAGAATGTATCTTTTTCTTCTCGAACTAGAAATACTGTACGAACATAAGATAGGTTAGGTTAGGTTAGGTTTGGTTTGGTTTATTGGGGTCTAACGTCCCAAAGCAACTCAGGCTATGAGGGACGCCGTAGTGAAAGGCTCCGGAAATTTCGACCACCTGGGGTTCCCACTGACATCGCGCAGCACGAACATAAGATAATACAAACAGTTATATTCATCACTCAAATCAGTGCATGTCAGGAATATTGCTTCGTTGAGAACTAGGATACAGCCACGTGTGAAATACGTGCGAAGCCTAAATATGTTCTTTTTCCGAAGGCAGGGTTCATTCACACAGCCAGTCCTTGCTTTGCTTCAATCAGAGATGACAGAACTTTAATTTAGTCGTCAAACAGAGCATGCAGGTGCAAGAGGACGGAAGGACCACGTATAGATGCTCTTCAGTAAGGCTCCCCGCCGCAAACTCCACTCCAGTGTAAAATGCACTCCGTCTACTTCGCGATAGCCCTTGCAGGACTAAAGCTTTCACTGGCGGCTGGGCAGGCATCCACCGACGTTCCCGATAGCTTCAAGGTAACCATATGTCTACATTTTCTTTGAAAATTTTGCGTACCCCTGCTATTGCGGTTAGTTATAAAAAATCAGAATTCTAATGTCGACAGTAGGCTATAATAAGTATTTAGCTCGTGCGGCTGTACGTGCGACAATATTCCGGGTGTATGGTGTTGTCTGTCAGGCTAAATACAAGGAACCATGACTCCGAAAAGAAAAGGTGCACGCCAGCTAGGATCCTACGTCATGACTGGCGCGTTAGATGCTGATCTTACATAAAATTTCTCAGGAAACCACTATTCTCACCATCATGACAACCACCGACCTCTAAAGCGATAACTTTCACATAACTGGAGTCGTCCAAACCGCACTGTTATCACGTAGTGCTGACGGCATTCCGGCTGTCCCGGAGACAGTGAAAAGGGCTTCCAAAAGAAACTTTTTCTCGGGCTGACTCGCGGCCAGAAAGAATTGAATGATTCGGCGGCGACGATAGCAACAAGCGTGCTCGATGATCGTCGAATAGAATGCTAGCCATCCTGCGTCACGCTCAATTTAAAGCTGGCATAGAACCAGCGAGATAAGACGTCAAGGCCGCTATTACAACGTGGAACAGTATGGAAGCAGTGGTGCGTGGCTGCGATCATTCGAAATAAGTTTGGTAGCATCACGCCTCAAAGAAAATCATAAAGCAGTGTGTAGGCGGCTGTGACCTTGAACAAACAGTACAAAAATTCATGGCAATATGATGGTTGGTTGGTTTATGGGGTTTAACGTCCCAAAGCGACTAAGGCTATGAGAGACGCCGTAGTGAAGGGCTCCGGAAATTTCGACCACCTGGGGTTCTTTAACGTGCACTGACATTGCACAGTACACGGGCCTCTAGAATTTCTCCTCCAAAGAAATTCCAGCCGCCGCGGCCGGGATCGAACCCGCGTCTTTCGGGTCAGCAGCCGAGCACCATAACCGCTGAGCCACCGCGGCGGCTCATGGCAATATGAGGCGAGGGCTGTGCTGCTTCCATATGCTGGAAGTGATTCTACTTGTCGTTTCGACCAGGTGGACCGCACTCTCCAGTACCTTCCGGGCGCCCTGACGTGTATATCAATAATTACGATAACGCTAGCGACGCTAGTCACCTTACGGTCATAACTGTCTCGAGCTCTGAGAACCCCGGAAGCACAGCCGCTGCTTCGTAACAGTCAAGGCCTTCTGTTATCCTACCTGTCTCGTTTAACCTGGAGTGCTTCGGTTTCCGCGGACAGCAGACTGGCCGCACCACCTGCATGTAATTAACCAGTCTGAAACATTCTCATCGGAGCCTGATTGATATGCTGCAAATAAATCGGTTGTCTCTCCGCTCTGCGACAGAACCGGGAGACAATGGAAGCGTCATCAGCGCTAGCAGAAGCGCTGAACTTTCTGCGAGCGTGGCCAGCAATTCGGAGAGTCGGTGACAGATTTTCGCGGTAAAGCGAAGGAAAATAGAAGCACCGAAGTGCATACTTTCTCACGTTAGGACTCAGGTATCGAGATATTTTTAAGGAAACACTAACCGCAACGGTGGCTTGCTAGTTACATTCTCTCATTCTGAAAGTTTGGAGCAAGGCGCAACTTGTTTAGCCTTCACTTGTCTTCTCTTCTGCTCTTATATTAAGCGCCACAGTAAATCGTACAGTTTTCAGCTGCGTAGTCGAATGTTTATGGTGTCGAATTTCATTGTCTCTCAGCACAGTACCTGAACCCATTGGAGCTGTTTAGATTTGGAAATTGTAAATTGCGCACTTTAGCGTTCTGAAGCGATATATGTGCTTTTAGAGCTGCCGTAGTGGAGGGCTTCGGGTAAATTTCGACCCCTTGTGTCTCATGACCATGCGCTCTGATCGCGCAGCACATATGCGCTTCTGAAATTTCCTCCATCCACAAACGGCTGCCGCGGTCAGTATCAAACTCGAGACCTTGGGATCAGCTGCCGAATCTTAAAGTTCAGAGCCAGCACAGTGGGTCAGTGGTGTCGTTGGAGCGCTTCAATAATTTATGTACAGTTCCACAGGATTCCGGCTCGATGAGTTGCTGTAGGGCCAGAGAGAGCAGAAGGGCGCCACAGAAGGTTGTCTCATATAAGCACATCAGTGAGAAAAACGCAGTGGGCACGTGAGGCTACCCTTAAAAAAAATCTCTGCCTCTCCCGTAACCGAGAGTAGAGTAAGCATGAAATGTTTACGGGTATAACACACTGGTTGTAGACGGTACTAGTCAAAATCTTGAAATGGGTCTAGTGTTCAACACACCACACTCTTCTTGTTGCGTCGAAGCGATCGCCTCCAATAGTGCGGGCTTAGGTAGACAGCCGCGAACGTGGCGGCCTTGTCGCTTTGGGGAGCAGCCTCATAATCACGGCGTTGTCGGCAGGGGCGAGCAGTCTTCTGCTGTGGCGCATCACTCGCAAATCGATCGCTTTCCGCAAGACGCTTCCTATCTCTCCTTTCATGAGGCTCCATTTCTCGGCTTAAGCAGCTGTGATGGTGGCGGCAATGAAATGCAGGACGATGCAGAAGCGTACCCGGACACGACGAGGCGCAGGCCTGACAAGAATGTATCCGCAGCGCGTTCGAATACTCCGCGAGCGCGTATACATCTGCCTGCCAAAAGGGGGAACCTTCATGAGCTGAAGGCCCAGCGGCCGGTCTTTTACATGCGTGAGTGTGGGACCGCAGCGCCATCCTTGGGGACGGCGCGGAAGCGCGGCCCTCTCTCTTAGAGAGTCTCGTTAAATCTCGTACGGTGCCCGGATGCTCTCGTTTCAGTGCCCGGATGAGTGGAATTCAGTGTCCGGATGTTGGCTCTCGGTCTCGGCGTGACGTCACCACACTGCCGACAACGGGCGCTCAAAGCATTTCATGCTTAAAACAAGCAGAAGCACCTGCTCATGCTCCAGCTGGTTAAATAGCTCCTGTGATTTCGATGTCTCTAGCATGGGTAAAAAGTGGTAGGAACTGAACTGAAAAACATTTATAGGAAATCACTAAAAGTATTAATGGGAGAGCAGGGTTCGGTCCTCTGTATTCTTTTCATTGTCTTCGGTCCGCAGCGCCCCGTGGGAATGGTACGGCTGCTATCATTTGCCACTGAAGTTCTCGGGTTCAGCAAACAGAGGGCTTTGCGCCCCTCTGGTGCTCGCTGGCGATCCCTACTTCCCGCAAACAAATCGAAGATGATGTCACTATCGCCGCCGGCGCCACGCGTAGGCACCGGTCCATCGCATATTGGTCGACTCACCATTTTGACTCGTCTACTCTGACACAACAGGTGCCGTATAGCGTTCCTCTCGTAGACAGGTGGCCCGCAATGCCAACTGTGCATGCAATTTCTCAGATTCATTTTAGGCTTAATTACAGAGAAACTTCCCAGTCTAACTTTTCTTTTTCTGAAATGAAACAGGGAATAAACATCACAAGCGTCCTACTAGGCCTTTAAAGTTAAACGCTCGTTCCTTCTTTATGCGATCTCACTAGCTATGCTGTATATCGGTCGTCAATTTCTTTGTCCTTCAGTGACTGCCTCACCAAATGATCGCCCACAGGAGAATCAGCAGTTACTGTTGACTGCAGCCACCATGTTGTTGTGTTGAATTTGTGAGAGGCAATTCTGTATGTAATACCGACGGTGCATTCCCTTATAAATTTCTTGATGCGCATAAGGACTCACTCATCATGATATGCCACAGGGGCCACTAAAGAGGATGGACCATCACCATGAACTTGCGAGCATACGATGAACAGCAGTGTTCGCGACGGAGCGCGGCCGTTTCGCGTAGGCTGGAGCAACGTTTAACCGGAATGCTGCGAAGGACAACCACTAAGGGTTCCGGCAGCTGTTATGTGCTCGCATCAGTGCCGGGATAATGTCATTTACTTTCCTATTGGGCACAGGTTCTCTCGCCCAGGCATAAAAACGGAAGCTGCGAGGAAAACTCGTATGCTGAATTTCTGTAGTCGATCGTGCTAGAAACTTCGTGCTCGAAAGTCTGCATTACTTACTCGATGACTAAGCTTCTAAGCGCCGTCAACCAAGGTACACGTTCCACACAACCAAGCAAAAGACTAGAATCACTCGCTCGGACGCATTGTATCAACGCGTGGATCTGGAAACACAAGGCGACACCGCCTTGCCCCATAGTTCAAGCGTTCGCCGCTTCGAATGACACCTTCCGGTTCTTAACATAGAGTTTACCGTCGGCCGCCGCCTTGAGGCGAAGCATACAGAAACTTCATTTATACCAAGTGCAAAGTCTCCGATCATGTTGCCGAAATACTTATTTTATTGGTGTTTTCTGGAGCCGTTTTCCCATTCTAGAGTTTGCATACTAGGTCGAACCGTAACCAGGCTACACACCGAATCGCAGCTATGAAAGAGTATGAGGGGCGGTGAACCCAATGACAAGGAGCAATATAACCAGATAACATATCTGCGATTTTTTCAGCAGGGTTCCGCTATTTGTAAGTTGACAATGTTACGGCCTGCGGTTCCTAACTGTAACGATGCCGATCAAAATAAAGGCGTTCTGAATTCTGATTTGGAATTACAGTGCATTTCATTACAACACCGTATAATCGCCTTTTTTTCGTAATATAGTTATTTTCGCTACTTACCTGATGCCTTCTTTGGCGGTGTATATTCATAAGACAAAATAGCTAACACCACTAAAAAATGAACAATTTATTCACATATACTACGAACAGCACAAAAGGAAGTGAATGCATAGCAGCTGTTAGTGGTTCGGCTTTTTGGTTCCGATCGGTCCAATCGGTATTTGGCGCGTATATTCACTCTGGAGGCTTTACCAGAAAGGTGTAATTCCAGCCAGTGCCCCTTTTAACCATTTGAAGTATTGACACGTTGACAATAGCGAGAGCTTTGGAATGACACTGAGGCTCACCGTCATTAGTTGGTTCAGTCGACAGCCGTTTATTTCGAGCAGGAGTTAACGGGAGCGACCGCTGCTCTACAGGCATCTGATGCGATACGGCGTCCCTTTGATGTCTGAGAACGCGGTTTGGGTTTATAGAAGTACCGTGGGGCCTTCCTAATAGCCTAGCAACAGCGCCAGTCTTCAGCTTGGGGTACTCACGTCGCAGCGACACAACCTCGCCATCTACTATACAAACTGGCAGTGCCGAACGATTCCGGGAGATCGAAATATTTCGCAAAAAAAACGCACATTCACCGAATCGAAAGAGGAGGTACAAACTTCTTTTCCGGGAATGACGCATCTGATCTATAATTCTCTCGTAGCTTGGCGTCAGACGGAACACAATTCGTCTTCATTGTCGTTCCTGCAGACGGAGCGACGGTGCGTCACAAAGTTCACAAGATATCGTTCACAAACAGCAATCGCTTGTTCAAAAAAAACACGTTTTCGAATATTTCGGCATTGCGCCTGAAAAAACGACAGAACAAGACAACGACATAGCACCAGACATCCCCCCGCTCCGCCACGTGCCAAGAACGCTCCATGATTTACGCCAGTATACTGTCGTGTGGTCGCTTTGAAGAGTGCATCAGACTCTTCCATAGCATTACGGAGAGGTTTCATGACCACAAATTGCTATTAAGCAATTCTGGTAATGCTTAATGATTTGTTCATACTACCAGTTGTTGGATTCTTGATTAAAATTGTGTACCAGTTTGCCTCTGTCCAATAGCCGCATAGCAATTTCTGAATCGAACTGCGAACAAATAGTCAGTCTTTTCAACCTCGTGACACCTGCAAACATCTTATTTAGAAAAATCGCTTCCGTAATCCAATAGCTTCATGAGAACGGAAAACCTATAACCTTCTTCTGGAAAGCCTCAGCCTTGTGACCTAAGTAAGGCAGCCAGTTTTGCTCTATGAAGAGAGTGGGTAACGTATCCTAGCCGATGCAAAGCGCAGGCAATGTTAGTGTAGCAACGAAGAGATCCGTTAGGCGTTATTATAACCACTCGCCACCACACACATTCTTTTTCTACAACACAACGACCACCATTTATTTACATGGATGAGAAAAGGCGGCACACTACATCACCGACCACGGCAAGTCCACAACACAGCACACATTCCTAACACACACTGACCCTCGACCGACTCACTGACCATCCTGCCTGACAACTGACAACCCGTCTCTCCCGTCCCCACCGCGACCGTCCAACCCCTTTCCCAGAAAGGGCATATAATCCCTCCGAGGTCGTCGTGCGGGGAGGTTCGGCGCGTTCGGCGCCCACCCTCTATTCGGCGCCCACTGGTCTCAATGCAAGGGGGTAATGCCCTGTGCGGCTGCCACCGTCCGTTCTAACAGTTAGCGCTTCGTGAACTGTCAGAGCAAGAGTCTGCATAGGCTCAACTGTTTTTAAAGCTCGCCTTCTAGCTTCAGTAAAACACTCTCCTGGGCATGTTGGTTCATAGCTGGCAAGAATAAAAGCGCAACAAGACGACACAAAGAAGGAGGAAAAACGACAGGACAGGCGCTAACGTGCAACACTTGCAAAGTGCTAACTTGCAAAGTGTTGCAAGTTAGCGCATCTCCTGTCGTTTTTCCTCCTTCTTTGTGTCGTCTTGTTGCGCTTTTATTCTTGCCAGCCTTCTAGCTGTGTTGAACTGTTGCCATTCCGGATTTCGCGCGACTCTTCTGCTTCCAAACTGCGCTTTCGGTCGTGGAGCGATGAGCCATTATATAGCCCAGCGGCAACGAAACCTGATGTCCAGAGAACATGGTGTTCCAAGACGTGGTGGCCCGGAAAAGAAAAATAAAGTTCCTTGCGAAGGCGTGGGGAATTGAACCCTGGAAATTTAGACTGTGAGGCGAACATGGGACCCATAGGCAGCAAAATCACGGTGCTTCTTAACGAGCAAAGGTTAATCTAGTATGCTAATGAGTAGGCCTGTCATTAGAATAGAATGGTAAAAAAATAAAAATAAAACATGAAAAAGGACTTGTAAGCCTCCTTGGCTTACACTTTCGCACTTGAAGGCGAAAATTCGACGAAAAAAAAAATAAATATAAAATACAACTATTTTGCAGTCAAAGCAAGTAGGTACTCTTAAGTCATCTCCGTAATTTTTCCGCTCAACTAGGATGACCCACTATCTACTTAAAGGAGCGGCTTTTGCAGAACCTTCGCCTTATCCAGGTCATATTGGCGTTCCCTGCAGTAGAGATTACCCCATGATACGCGTATTGAAGAGTTTGGAATAACCCCCTATGTCAACCGCAGCGGTGGCCCAGTCGTTCGAGCATCCGCCTCGCATGCGGGAGGGGCGGGGTTTGATGCCCAGTGCCGCCGGGTACCCAGAGGTGATACAATGGGTTCAAGCTTCCCCTGGCCTAGTGCTCGGCTTCTTTAGATGAAATGCTCGAGTAATAGGTCTTTGACCCCACCTTAAGTAGAAGAAAATACCTTGTCATGGCGCTCTTTAGCCGCCGTTGCCCTTGTGCTACAAAAAAATTCATCGTATTCAACCCGCATACCTCTGAGGAGAGGCTAATGTGGACTATACGGTCGCAGGAATGTTTTTTGAGAAATCATTATTCTTTGTGATGAAATAATGGCAAGCAGTACTTTAAAACTTGAAAGAATGTTGTGCGTTTTCTATTAGTGATAATCTAAAGAGAGGAAACCTACTGTCCCACTGTTAGAGAATTTTTTTAAGTGAGAGAATAGGTTATCTTTCCTGCACCTCATTGTTCAGCTCGCCTGGATCATGCGCATAAGGTACGTCCGATTTTCGCTCGCACACTAAAATACCAGAAGTCACCGCTGGTCTTGTCAATAAATGAATGGAACTCATTGCCACCCAGCATTGTCGGCCATACTGAATTATCATCTTTTCAAACAGCTTTACTAACATTTCTGAACACGAAAAATGCGTCATAGAGTGCTAGATTACTTACCGCGTTATGACGGCCGTAACTTTTTGGCGGTCCTTTTTTGCTTTGCTTATGTTATGCCATTTCTTGTGTGCTGAACAGCTCCGGAGCCTCTTTTGTGTGCCATTGTATTTGTATTTATTTATTTTGCCCTAATTATTACTCACTTGTTTGAACGTGTTGAATTTTGCTGTTTCAATGTGTTATACTGCACTTAACCAAATGTTACCCAAACTCTGCCTTCTGTATATTGACTATCATTTGTTATGAGTTGATTTGTTGGTTGGTTGGTTTATGGGGTTTAACGTCCCAAAGCGACTAAGGCTATGAGAGACGCCGTAGTGGAGGGCTCCGGAAATTTCGACCACCTGGGGTTCTTTAACGTGCACTGACAACGCACAGTACGCGAGCCTCTAGAATTTCTCCCCCAAAGAAATTCTAGCCGCCGCGGCCGGGATTGAACCCGCGTCTTTTGGGTCAGCAGCCGAGCACCATAACCGCTGAGCCACCGCGGCGGCGTTGAGTTGATTTGTTATGAGTGCTTTCTTTTAATCATTTCCCCCCTATGTAGTGCCCTCTTCTGAGTCTTTAGGGTAAATAAATAAATATCATATCCTAAAATATTTCCATTATGTTTTTCTTTCACTCCTAGCCGGAGTTACTGATGATTATCTCAATGACCTCGACTTACGGCAATCAAAAGAAACATATTAAATTTTATTCAGTCATTTCTTTTCTTTCACCCACAGATCTTCGAGAGTATACCATACGTTGCAGCTGTCTCCGACATCAACAATTACACGCAACTTGAGTGCCTTCTGGCGCATCAAATTTCACTGAATATGCAAGCCAGAACAGCCGAATACATTTGGATTATGAAGGGGCAGCATGGAAAACCCAAGTGAGTTTTATGTTCGTAGCTGCTGTTACGCATCGCAACACTCGAGTGGTTTATAAACGATCATGAACGCAGTTAGTTAATCTATTTTTATCTTCAACAATTACAAGCATTCACACCATGTCATAAGACGAGGCAGTTTCTTTTCTGTGGGAAAAACTTGCCATAATTCTCCTTAATTTCGGCGAGGAAACAGACGGGCAAACGGTGCTTCGCATAATGTCTTGGAGTCCGTTCCGCTGTCCTCCTCTTAAGTAGTTTCATACGCCCTCTATGTAGTTACACAGGAGCGGTAAAATTGTCAGTGCGCCTCTATCCATGTGTTTTGTATGATGCGGAGAACGAGGCACGTGTACGACCCTGCTTCGCGCAGTGCGGTTACAAAAGTCGCCCGGGGCTCCGCGTCACTCACCTTACCAAAACATCAGCATGGTAGCGAACGCCTGTATGTTAGAAAACCTTAACATTTCTTTTCTGTTGCTCGCAGCGCAGAGGACCGAATATGCAAACATGTCCTTAACACAGTTGACTGAAGCTTGTCGCTGCTTCGTTTTTCTCAGTCTTCGTAGGAGCGTGACCTTTGGGTTCATTCTTTTTAAACTTTAATTTTACTTCTGTGACGTACAGATGTTACTTTAAAGTTTAGTACTTCAAAAGACATGCTTCTGCTAACTCATTTTTATCGATTGATTATATCGTTACTAAGGATGAAGAACACCTTTACGTATGTCTTTTTAAAACAGGAAGATTATCACCTTTCACTTGAAGGAAGGAAGCAGTCCCGACATATTCCTTTACACGATGGACACAGGTGAGGATCTCTCTTCATTCCACGGTAGTTTTTCTCTCAAAAGATATTTAAGTTTTTGTCGTGTCCGGTCGCTGTGTTGAATGCAGCGAAAGACGCACACGGTACTTTTAGACTTCGTTTATTTAAAGCTGATGAGGGTGCGACCAGCGTCGACCGAGGCAGGAGCCGAACTGGCCGCCCGAAGAAAGGAGGGAGTGGAGAAGCGTCCACGGCAGGGAGTGGCTTCCCAGAACAGGAGGAGGGTGCGGGGGCGCACCGTGGGGGGGCATCCGGCGACAGCGTGCGACGAGGGGCAAGCGGTCGTTAGGAGGAGGATTGAGTGGTCGTTAGGAGGAGGATGCGAACTGTCGTTAGGAGGAGGATTGAGTGGTCGTTAGGAGGAGGATGCGAACTGTCGTTAGGAGGAGGACGCGGGGGCGCACACACACAAAAGCAATAAGGGGACACAACACTTCCTTCCCCCTTAGAAAGTTGCCTGGTATCGTGCAGGGGGTGGAGGAGAAGGATAAACTAATCGTGCCCATGGATGCGTGAGCTGTTTTTTTTTCTTTCACTGTGTCGTCACAAGCCCTGTGCCGATATAATCCAGGTGAGGCACTGAAGGAAGTTTTTGTCATCGCCTGTGCTTACATACTCTTTGTGTCTTGCCCGTGTTAATACTGCGCTGTAGTCTGAAGTTTGCAGACGTGACCTTATTTGGCAACCTAAGCAATTGACATTAGTAAATTATATTGAGTTTGATGCTTTAAAAGCAAATCGGCATTAGTAAATGTGGATCCGTAATAGTGTGATAAAATTGTCTCGCTTATTTGTTTTACATTCAAAGTGAATTGTATCTCCCGATATGTTGGTGTAAAGATTATGCACACCAAAGCGATGGATATTTTTTCCGTTTTTACAGACTACACCCATGTTGGTGAGGCGAAGTTCCTGTACACTGATTACAATCATTGCGCCATCCTTCAAATGATCTTCAACGGAAATCGTAAGTGTGCCATGCAAGGATGCGACCTGACTTTCTTAAACGATAGAGTGAAGAAAAAGATTCGCCGCATTTTCCACACATTTCCTGAGACGCGAATTTCTTGCGATTAAAGTGAAGCTTTCCTTTTTTCTGTTTTCCGAAACTTCGTAAAATGGAAAACAAAGACCCTCTCTCTAAGCGACATCAAAGAGGACAGGTAATGGTAAAAATATCCTATTCGCACTTTCACTACTGGTTTACACAGTTGTTCAGCGCAAGCTAGTAGGCGGCGAAATAAATTCTCAATATGGTTGTTTTACTTCACAGTAGTGGGCGGCAATAGCTGGTGCGAGAAAGCTTAGCTCATTTGCACCCTTTCTTACGACGAGGCACGCATATGCCTCGAACGGGGTCCTGCGTTATGCAACTACTTTAATTGGTTAACATAAAGATTTCAGTTGGCAGTGCTGTTGTTCTCCGCGTTTGACCTCCCCCCCCCCAAAAAAAAAAAATTCTCTTAAACACAAAATATAAAGTACAAGGTTACAAAAACAAAACAGGCCATGCTCGCTTCTGATTCTCAAGACTTCGCCGTATAACATCGGTGCAGAAAAGGAACAACGATATTTTAGATCTAAAGATAAGCTAGCCACCCAGCTACAATGTTTCTTTGATGAAGCGCACAGAATGCTCATCAATATTAAGACCTGTTCCAGTCGGGATATACCTGAGATTAAGTTTCACGTCTGCTACCTATTTATTTAGTCGCGTATGTGCGCAGGGGGGAATCAACTGCGTTACCGAACGGAAACTACCAATGTTCTAATTTTATTTTTCTTAATTCTTCTTTCGTCGGATTTCTTTAGCGGGCACTTTGAATTTTCTGAATAAATGGCTGGTAGTCCAGGCCTTATTCATTGATCTTTAGCCGTGACATCGCTCAGATGTATTTGGACACCATGTTCCTGGATGCATTATATCACTTCGTAACGAAGTAGAAGAATGCTTAGTTAAGTGCTGAATGTGATTCTAATTACAATCGCCTCTTTTTATTCATCCCGTAGAGTGCATTCTCTGGACTGCGGAGACGTCGAAGGACTCTATTCCCGACGAATGCCTCGAGCGCTTTGCTGAGAAATGCGGTGTGGCTATACCTCTCTACAGCAAGGAACTTTGCTCAGATGAAGAAACTTCCAAAGTTTAATCTAACATTCTCCAAAAACATGGATAATTAAGCGCAGAACACGAGACATACCTGAAGCTATTTTTGTATACAAGTTTCTATTCATGGGATATCCAGGGTGGCAGTTTAAGGGGCGCTGAAAGGGGCTCTCGATAAAGCTGCGGTATGCCTAGGATATTAAATGACGCCGCTTCACAAAAAATTCAGGGGACACTTTGGCTCTCTAAAGTGCTGCAAGGCGAAAGCGTTTCCTGGCGCACTGTTCGTTTTTATTTACTTTTTATTTTTCATATTTCGTTTTAGTTTTTTGTTTTTTTGCTCTTTTTCTTACTTTTATTGTTTTATTTTTATTTTCATATCTTATTTTTATTTTGTTTTTATATTTCTTTACTTTCTTATTTCTATTTTTTATTTTGCTTTTTCTTGACTTTATTCCTTTTATTTTATTTATGAAGCCCATTCATTCAGTAGATGCGCCTTTATTCATGCTCGAACCTTGAGCCTTCGTGGCGGAGTGGTAGCGTCCGCGCTTCAGATGCCAAAGACCCTGGTTCGATTCCCACCCTCAGCGCAGTTCCTTTTTAAGCCGTGACGCCGAAAGGCGGACAAATCTGCCGAAAAAGCTTTGCTTTCGAACAATATTTAGTGGTTAGCAAGGCTGAACATCCTGCCATTTTTCTCGGCTTAAAGCACCTGGAAGCAGCTACGGAAGAAGTAGGAGGAAATGTGCGTTGAAACGAAGCTACAGTATATCTTACAACCAATTGCGGTTTCCAAATACCATTTTTTCTACGCACTCCTAATCAAGAAGCTGGAGATAAATTTCTCACGCGATGAAGCAAACGTTCTAATCCTGCGGACGCAAAAACACCATAGTCATGCACTCATGCATACAGCCGCATTCAGAGTAAATTCAACAATCGCTAAGGGGTATCATGTGGACATGATATGGCTGATCATCCGAGTTAGCATAGGTGAAATTGCTAATATAATAATTTTTTTGCTGGAAGGGAAGAAAATATAAACGATTAAAGTTATGGCTTAATGCGACTTACTTCAGTGGATAGTTGTTTGCGGCAGAGACGGCATCATGTTTCCTGCGTCAACATGTTCAACGTTCACTGTGGTACCCGTGAATCTCCGTGGGTACCAACAACGAATAAGCGGTACGAACGCTGTGAATTATTTCATTGGCGGAAGCTATGGCACATTTAATGTCTGCGTTATACCTGACATTCAGAGAAAAACACATGCGCATCATCACCCTAAGCCAGAATCCGTCAGCAGAGGTCGTGGCATCACACCACAGTCAACCAACGAGAGAGAGGCTTGATTCAGACTCGGAGAGTTGGGAGGTAGGCGGGGCGGCAGCTGCGTAGTAGTCATAGCGTGCGGAAAGATTCCATTACTCTGTCGTTGGCGCGTCGAGTCATGAACAGGGCGCCTGACACGGCTGTGAGGGTAGAGGAGCGGCGAAGACCTCAAAAAGAGGCCCCGAGACGGATGCATGCGTACCGTAATGGTACTTGGAGGTTGCGAAGTGAGTCTACGTGAACTCTTATGCCGCCGCTTTAGGCTTCCTAAGGGTTGATTAGGAGTTCCTAGTTTTAATACCAAAGCATTACTTGTCCCACTGCGAGAAAGCCGGCGACGGGTGTGTCTGAGTATGCGTACTCGCCGACGGTACAGAAAATCCCAGCGATGGCAAGAAAAATAGGGTGACGTAATCAAGCGTTCATATCAGCAGACAGGAAACCAAACACCACCGCATCATATAGTTCAATGCATGTCGTTCGGCTATACAGGGTGTTTCACCTAACACTTTCTGCAATTTTTAAAAATAAGCTATTTGAATTAGATGCGCGCTTTTTCTCGCATAGCATTGACAGTGGTGTAGTACATCATAATTCAACTAAGACGTGCTAACTAGCAGGCTTGTTAACCAATATTTAATAGTTAACTTTTAAACTATTACCTTTGGGCTCCTTAATTATTGAGAGGCATGCAGCCCACCGTAAGTAATGTCCATATCCGTTTTTAGAATTTCGAGAACGCGATTATCCTCGGCGCTGTGGCCCAACAAATTTCGCCTACATCGCGCCAAAATACATGCGGTTTGAGAAGCTTGCAGTCAAAGCAACCTCTCCAGTGAACCTAACTCGTCGAAATAGCCAAAATTTGTTGGGCCACAGCGCCGAGGATAATCGCGTTCTCGAAATTCTAAAAACGGATATGAACATTACTTACTGTGGGCTACATGCCTCTCAATAATTAAGGAGCCCAACGGTAATAGTTTAAAAGTTAACTATTAAATATTGGTTAACAAGCCTGCTAGTTAGCACGTCTTAGCTGCATTATGATGTACTACACCACTGACAATGCTATGCCAGAAAAAGCGCGCATCTAATTCAAATAGCTTATTTTTAAAAATTGCAGAAAGTCTTAGGTGAAACACCCTGTATATGCCCGCCACTGGCCGTCCTCCATGTGGGGCCAGTTTTCCCGACATTGGTACCGAAATTCTGCCACCCCTATTTGCGTACAGCATTCCGGGTGATGTGATAACATTTCTCGTTGCTTATACGTTATATGCGCTAGTACAGATGGGTGCTAGCTTGCGTCAAGGGTTCGAACCGACAACATATTCACCTACAACAAGCATATGCTTTCACAGACCATGGTATCGAAATCGTAATGCAACAATTCGGCGTACAGCGTTCAGGGTGGCGTCATACCAGCGCGTGCGTGCGTGTGCGTTTTTGCGCGCGCGCGCGCGCGCGCGCGTGTGTGTGTGTGTGTGTGTGTGTGTGTGTGTGTGTGTGTGTGTGTGTGTGTGTGAGCGTGTGTACGTGCGTGCGTGCGTGCGTGTACGTGTGTGCGTGTGTGTGCGTGTGTGCGTGTGTGCGTGTGTGCGTGTGTGTGTGCGTGTGTGCGTGTGTGTGCGTGTGCGTGCGCGCGGGGGGGTTGCGGTCGGGGGGGGGAGGGGGCGGTGGCATCACACTTCAATAATATTTCGGGTGGTATCACACCTGAAAACTTTCTCGAACTGCAACCAAACGCCTACAACATGCGTCCACGACAAGCTTTCACATTCCCACACGTAAGTAGTCTTAAGTGTAACAGCCTAATTTAGTCTCGCTGCGCGCTGCTGCTGTGACCGTTTCAAGAAAGAGTTCGCGGCCATGCCTGCTAGGCCGCTGCCGCTAGGCAACGTTGTCGAATCCTAATTTTCTTATACGAAAGCGGTCTGAAACCGTACATTTTGTTTATTATTTTGAACGCATCCTCGTAGCACCAGGCTGCTGGTTGGAGAGTACTCTCATACTGTAGAATTCGTGGCTTTTTTCCACATGCCGTTTATCCTAAAGAAAGACTACTTTCTAGTCAACCCCATCTTTCTCTACGCATTGATCACCGCGAGTGCGCCATTGCTGGACTCGTTTAGAATACTTAATTTTGCAACGCTCTTAATATGTTTTGTGTAGGTGCCGCTGTATTCAATATTTTAATAAATATTACCATACCTCTTCTAATTTTCGATTCACACAGATTCGCTAGGCTTTAAGAAATAAAAATAGCACAAAAGGGTACATGAACGCGTCCTTTCTGGCTGGTTTGTTTCCCCAATTATGCACAAACAGTCCCCACAAGCTACGCTTCTTCAATACAATGATCACCCATGTACTGTTTTAAAGGTTTCAAATTTTCACCACTGCTTTGACACACTGATATCGCGAATGAGTGTTCAAGCAACTCGGCGTATATTCATGATTCTGGTGCACTCTGGGACCGTATATCCTGGGTAGAGGCCTTCCGTTTGGTGTTTACTCTGATTTACCATTTTTGTCTTCCTCTTCCTGCGTAACATACCTGGATAGTTCTAAAAGCGATAAATACCTTACAAGGTCTTCAAGATAATATACGTTTTTTTTTATCTGCCTATCGCACCCACTGGTTGAAAGCCCTGTCTTTTTCGACGAAAAATGTATGAAAGCACACAAGCGTTGAATAAGGATAAATTCTTGGCGCGTGTCTCCTTTGACTAACCCGACAGCGTAAAAGTGAGGGAAAGAGAGGGAGATGAATTTGGTTTGGGTGCATCCATTTATTGGCGAACGATGTGCAGGCCCTATGGTAGTCCGACCCTGTGCAAGGACTAACACGTTATAATGACGAAGAAAAAGTTGGCAGTGGCTCAGCTCTGCTATGCCAGGATATGCGTAGCATTACCAGTGACGTCACGTGGTTCTGCGCCGGCGGCAGCAGCGGCAGCGGCGGGGCGACGGCAAACGCGCGCGGCGAGGCGCGCCAGCTGTGCGCAGTGACGTCACTCGCTCCTCGCGCATGCGCAGTATGGTCGACGGAGGGAGCACGCGAAACGGCGAGTCTGTGGACAATGTAGCTCATGCTACAAAGCTGGGAGAGTTGCTACGGGTTCATGTGAACACAGCGCGAAGAACGCAGGCATAAGGTTTGGTTTGGTTTGGTTTATGGAGTTTAACGTCCCAAAGCGACTGAGGCTATGAGAGACGTCGTAGTGAAGGGCTCCGGAAATTTCGACCACCTGGGGTTCTTTAACGTGCACTGACATCGCACAGTACACGGGCCTCTAGAATTTCTCCTCCAAAGAAATTCTAGCCGCCGCGGCCGGGATCGAACCCGCGTCTTTTGGGTGAGCAGCCGAACACCATAAACACTGAGCCACCGCGGCGGCAACGCAGGCATAAGACAAGAAGAGACAACAGCTCTTTGTGAACGTCTATATCTGTGTCTGCGATTTCTGCGCCGCGTTTAAATTAATAATGTAAGGGCTGGCCATGAACCATCTGCCTTGCTGTGTACAATTTTTTATCGTTTCATAAGTTTTTGTGATTTCTTCGATTCAGGCTGTCATATCTTGACGTGCCTGGCTGTCATGACCCTCAGTATTAACGTGTAAACTCCAACCTGGAAGCAGAGTGTACCTACGTACTCGAAATAATTTTGCTGCTCAAACGTTGTTTCACCATTCGCTTAAACATACTGAGACGGCACAGAGTCTTGTCGCTCAAAAGTAATATTTGATTGTTCATAGATGCCACGCCCATTTGAATAAACAACGTATCTAGCCAGGCTGAACAGTGTACGAGAAGGGTGTTCAAAAAGTGGCCTCCCAGGCTGCAAGCTTTCATTAAATGATAAAATTCCAACGTATTAGATTCAAATTAACATCCACAACTGTTTCACAGCAGCGTACGCGTTTTTTAAATGGTGCCTAGAAGCGGCGTTTAATTTTGGCCACCTGTGAAAGCATGCCTTTCTTCGAGATTGAACGTCACTGTTGAAGTTCGGAGAGGTGAAGTGTATTAGGGACAACACCGCCAGTCGCCAAGTGAACGCCCCTCAGATGGTCCTTCAGCTCGGAAAAATTCATTAGAGAAGGCAAGAAAAGTACCCAGAAATTCTGGAGAATTTTTCAAAAGAAAAGTTGCTTTCTACGAACGCAAAGTTTTCGCATATCGTAATACTGTTCACCGTAATGTGTTTGAGTTTCGCTTTTCGTTCTGTTTATTCCAATGTTTTTATTTTTTTTTTGCGTCTTGTTCTTCCGCCCCATTTCGATTGTTGCTGACTACCAGTTATTGTTCTTTTCTTGCTTCTTTTTTTGCCCTGTTACTCATGTTAAATGTTCCTTTTATGTATACAATTTGTAATTTTTACCACCCCCTATGTAATACCCTCGGGAAGAGGGCCTTTAGGGGTATCTTGAAATAAATAAAATAAATAAATAAATAAATATTTCACCATCGCAATCAATATGGCCGCCGATCTTTCCTCGGGACGCCGGAAGTTTTATGCTATTTATTAAGGCGGAAGCCTTTAATGCCTCATCGTTGTAAGCAGTAGTTGTCGACAAAAATGTCACGCTTTTGAATTGGTCGAAATGGTCGTGACGTCAAAGTACGTGAACTTCAAATGGGGCCAATTGTACTTTGGCTAGTAACCATGCAATCAATTAAAGTGATGGTGTAGTGACGCTCCAAGTAACATTAATGCAAGTAGCATTAATCACTAATTAGCCATTAATTAGCTAGTTGTCATTAGTTCGTCATCAATTATGTGTGACATCATCCAGTTATGACGTCGCCAGTGCCACATACTCAAATTGATGCGGAAAACGCTTTCGCCTCCATGCACTTTATACAGTCCAAGTGCCCCCTGAATTTTTGTCAAAAACGCACTTGCTGGATTCTTATGGCGTGGGCGCAGGACCTATATTAAAAGAGAGATTTGGCCCTAATTGAAAGATTACAGCATTCTCATCAGTATTCTCGCAACAGTATCTTACAAAATTCCACAGCTGCCATACAACAAAACATGATCTCTAAGCGAGCTGAAATTGGTCGAAACAGTAAGACGTCCCATGCCGTGCAGTTTGAAATAGAGTTTAAAGTGATGGAGTAAAAAGCTTAAAGTACCCTCTTCAATTGCACAATCGACGATACTAAAAAGGACAGTTATTCCAAAGGATCTTCCAAAGCATAATGCTCTCCCTCGACCACAGTTGTAACCTACTAGGGAAGCAAAGTCTCTGCATTAGGATCAGCGAAATTGTGATAACTATGACCCTAAGTTCACGGATGCATTAGCTGCAACCGGTTGGCACTACGATTCAGCTCTTAAGCCTTTTTTCTGAGGCTTTGTTTGCATGACATATAATTTCGGAATAGCACCCTTTACTCCATCAAGTAACCTAATCTGCACATCATAAAGCAGTTTTCTCAAACCTTTCATCCTAGTTCATGTGAGAGATAATCACTCGTCTACCTAAAACATCCAAGAAATATCAATGCAGCTCTTAATCCTGCATATCCGTGACCCGTTGGCCAGGCACTTGTACAAATAAAAGCATTCTTAGACTGGCGGGCTGAGGTGCAGAAAATAATTTTTTTCTTTCACGCACTCTACTACGACATTTAAAGACTTGAGCACCGGTAATGGAAAAGGATCGCTCCAAATCTCACCTATGTCAAGATGTCTCCAGTAACTGGGAAAAACAAAATTTAAATCTTTCCTTTTTTTAGTCACATCTCTCATTTCTGTCTTCAAAGAGGAAGGTTACAGCCGAGGCAGAAAATGTTTACCGCTTTAACACATCTAAAACGATAGGACAACAGATTTGAAAGATGACCGCCCCATGGAGCGAAGGAGACCGAGAAAACACTGAACATTCTGTATGAAACTGCTTTTCAGCAATGCGATTGGCAAAGTGCACGTTTTGCACGTGTTGCATCATACTTGCTACGGTTGAACCCTACAAGCCTCTTTTCAGTTGCTCTTACTTTTTGTTCCACAAAGCCGGAGCACCTTCCTCAACCACTCGGTGGCGTCGAGTAGACACGTCGTCTACGAGCGGGGAGAGCGTTCGGACACGCCCGCTGCACCCCGGGGACCTCTATTCGCCAGTTCTCACTTCTATCTCCTTCATCTTGCACGAAGCGCTTTAGCTCTATCCACACCTTACATCCTTACACCGCCATTCTCATCGAGGAGACGCCTACGTCAACGCAGTTGAAGCCAGGAACGGGCGCTTTGCAGCTGTCCTGCAGTAACCGCTGTCCACCTTGTGCTCCGCGCTAAGTGTAAGCAGAACGTTGATCGCTGAGTGGTGCAGCGAATTCTAGTGCGCTTCACTGAGGGCACTTCATAGTAGGCGCCCGCTGTTAATGAACAGTACTTTCGCATTTGCGTGCCTTGACCGCCTTCTCACATTGGTAGCGATGGCATTTCGCCGAACTAACAGAAGAAGGATGGCGACTATTTGCAATGAATAGCCCGAAAGGCCGCGATGATGGCCGCGTACACAATAGAGACAGAAGATGAAAACAGTGATTCCCTTGCGGCAACAGGTACCGAAAAACGACCCTAACCTTATTATGCAGCCGCTATTTGAAGTACCTCCCGTAAGTGTTTGTTCATCAGTCCTTTTCCTATGGCGGTAATTCGGACAGAAAAGATGAACGTGTGTTTAAGAGACTTGGCTTCATTATCGGCCTGAGATTCGTTAGGCTTTGCTCACCAGGTTGGCCTGATTTCGCTAAATGCCGGCCCAAAAAAATTTAAGTTCAAAAACAAATGGATTTCGAGAGCTAGACAGGACGATAACGGCCAAACACTACACAATTTTATCTCGTTATCAACGTCGTAAAGTGAAGATGGCGCCCGACGGCGATGTCTGAGTGCCAATGTAGAATGCTACAGGGAAGTCCGTAACACGAAACAATAAAATTAAGTATCCTGCTTTTTATTGTGTTTGGCTCGAGCAAACGAAATATATTCTTCCCACGCGCGCATCACCAGCAGAGCCAAACAGTGTACTCCATGTAGTACACATTGAAGCTCTTAAATGAAGGCTTTAGTGTCATGGCTGTCGCAACAATGGCTGCTTCTATATTATGTTTCGTAAAAGCCCACTAGATGGATATTTATGATTTTACCGCGAGAAATTCAAAACGGCATTATTTTCTTTCGAGCAGTCGTTTGGGGAGCTTTAATTTGCCGCGTTCCTAACTTGATCGCAGTCCATTGGCCTTCTTGAAGTTTCCGTCCAGAATTATTCAAGATAACAAACAGTGTCATATGGCTACTAACATTAAACGTTCTGAGCAACCTTGGAGGCCAGTTGGTTTAAACAGTATCGTTTAGGGGAAGTCTATTTTTAACCGGCTTTGTAGGCGCGGGGAAAATTTTATTCTCATTTTAGGGTACAATCTTCATCGCTAGCTTCTCGCAAGCAGACGCAGTCGCAGATGTGCGAAATGACTGCGCCTCTAGGCACTCGTACAAGACTCAACTGCAAGTAGTAGACACGCAGACTGTCGACCGGATGTAGGAGAATGAATTTTTGGGCCACATCACCGGACGAGACTGTACTTTCTTCGAGAGTGCAGTGTGTATCTATATTTGTAAAAAATACTTTATGCCAGCAGGCACACTGTCGCGATAAAAAAAAAAAGTGGTAGGCACGGGCGTTATTTTATTCTCATATTAAAGTACAATGGTCATCGAAAGGTTCTCGCTAGCAAACACAATCGATGATGCGCCGAATGGCTACGCATCTAGGCGCCCATGCAAGACTGGACTACTAGTAGTCCTCTTCATCGGTGTCGTCGTCCACACAGAGGTGTCTGTCGCGTACCGCCACCGCCTCACCGCAGATGTCGGCAAACTGCTCGAGGCAGACCTCGGGCACGTCATTCTCCTTCTCTTGCGAGACGTAGAGGACACATTCTGTTTGAGAGGAAAAATATCATGCGCGGCGTGCACGCAAATTGTGAAAGTAAAAAACGGACACCGATCATCCACGTCCTTACTTACATTAAGCCAAATCGATACATATGATTTCTTCGTGATTTCATGTACTCTTTCAGCGGTCGTGTCGAATGAAAGAAATAACTTATTTCTAGGCACAGTTTAAGCATCTACAGCGTTCAAAAAAGCGCCTTTTCTAAGTCAAGATTCTGAACAAGGCCACATTATGGCAAGTTGGCACTATCTCGAGAAGGTTCATTGAAAATTACTTCGATAATTTATGCAAAGTGATTTCAGGCTGGCAATGCGCGTCGTGTAGACTTTTGACACACAGCATCAACGATGCACATATTTTCCTAAAAATTAACGATTTATTGGGTGCGATATACAGCGCTTTCATTGTCTTGCCCTAGAAATACTCGCAAAAAATATTCGCAGGGACATTAATTACAATATCTATTGGCAATAGATTTGGAAGGTGTTTTTGCCTTTATCAGAAGTGACGATATTTCCGGCCTGGTGCTGTGGCGTCCAGTTTAGAGACCTGACTTCTCTCCAGCCAATCAGCGAATTTTATGATGAACAACACATTTTTTTTGCTGATGAATATTTTAATACTATTGCGTTAAAAAGACTCAGTTACATTCTTACCGCCTCTGGTAACCATAATTAAAAGATATAGTGAAGAAGGCGTGTGCAGCCATGACAGCTCTCTCAACACGCTTTCCTCACGGGCATCCACGTGAATCCTGTGAAAGGTGTATCACTAGCCGAGCCACTAACTATTAGGCTAGTAAGACTGAAATCATTACCAGTCATTATAAGCTCTCTGTAATAAAATACTCATATAATAGTTAAAACTGACATAGTAGAGCTTAATATAGTGTCAGGAACACTAATACCTAAATTAATATACGATCAGCTTGTGAGAGTATTCACTGTGAGACTCTGCGGCAGCAGCTGCAGAAATGAATACAGTCCACCTGCTGTGTAATTAATGTCTCTGAGCTCATTTTAAACGCTCCCATGCGATTTTCTCCGACTTTTTCACTCGCTCAACATAGATCGAATTGAAGTTGAATATGCCCTAGACGAGCACCGTGTACTCTGCTTCCTTTTATACGCAACAGGTAGTTAAACGAGATGTTACGTCATCGCCGCCTGTTTTTATTTATTGTTTAGTGTAGAAATATAGTGGGAAACCTGGCGAAGAGTAAAGGAAAATTCGAGTTCAGCAGTACCAGCCAGTAGGGTTGACATCTTTGCGAATATTGGGCTCATTACCTGTGTTGCTTTTAGTACTTAACACAGTGTTACTGCGGCCCTTGATTGGTTCAGCGCATTTCAATGTTATGCGCTGTGAGCGAACGAATACTATTCTAAATGACCGGCATAGGTGCTCCTTACCATCTCCGAAGTGCGGAACCTCGACAATGGCGCAGTCCTTGTAGTCGGTGTATCTGAAGTGAGCCACTTCTACATTGCTGGAGTCTGCAATTGCCGTCACCACATACTCATAAGCCAGCCAGAATGCACTTTGACTATACATCTGAATAAGCCCAATCTGCTATTCGCCACTGCTCAAAGCGAGTATGCGTCAGCTAAGTACGCTTATCGAAGTGCAACCGATTGCAACAGGAGAAATTACTTGCGCTGTTTTGAGCTGCAGCATTAATATTGCGTAATCTCCGTTTTTTCCAAAAGAGTCCTCCAATAACTAAGCATGTATCTGAGAGCCATCAACTGTGCACTAACCTAAGCAGTAGCATATAATGCTGGGAATGCTTAGCAGAAGTAACAAGCGTTTTTTTAGCAAGGCTAATGAAGCGTCAAAGCTTGGGTCATATTTCTTTTCCCAATAGCTGCTTTTCTCTCTGCTTAGATGCCAGGAGAAAACTGACATGTGACAAACTCAGCGATTATTCAGCTTCACTGGCACGCGAAGGAACTTCAAAGGTATCCTCAAATTATTTAAGAAGCACTGAGGTCAAATTACAGACACAGAAAGAGTCCCAAAGCTCGAATCTTCTTCCCGAGTTTCACTGTCGCTTCTACCTGTAGTTGCCAATCACGGTAAGCGCATGCTTGAAACGTTATCCGCGGCCAGCAGTGCGACCAAAACACACATTTTGCAGCCATGAGGGAAGTTTATGATAACCGATTTCAAATGCTTACCCTTGCCCACTGTAAAGTTAGTGGCATCTGGTGTAGCACCAGCTGTATGGTGGAAAGCCACGTGATATCTGCAATGATTTGAAAGGAGACATGTTAATTTGTATGGCGTCCACTGTACCTTCTAATTGGCTTTGGCAACCTGATTGCAACTGGCGGATTTTTTTTATTTCAACGCAAAAAGCCAACGATATAGCCAAAAAACAAACGCTAGTGCTGGAGCTTTGTTCTGGTACTGCTGCGTTAGATAGGAAGGTGGTCTTTTGCTTTCCTTTCTTTTTAGAGTTGTTTGGTCAGGTTTCATGCACTTCGGCGTTAATTAGCATGCTGTCGTTCCACCGCCCTTTTATAGAGTCGACTGGTGACTTTTCGTGCTCAAGAGCACATTTACATAGTAAAAAGATTTAGCATATTCATCACGTAACTGACGGGGCTGTCGAAAGTCCGCCATTCAACCGGGCCGTGCTCTTCGGAGCGCCAGTGCGTCTGTCGAAGCCGTTCATCAAAATGAGAGGTAGACGACGCGAAGCACCACTTCTAGATCCCTCTAACCTTGCGTCATTTTGCTTCCATGAGCGATCGTGTAGAAAACACTGGCGCTCCGAAGTGCGCGGCCACGCACTCGCGTGTTCACCTTAAGAACAGACGACGCTGTAACTTGAGTGTTGGAAATAATCAGACATATACGAACAGATTTGCTTTTACGGCGGAAAAATTAGAGCTCGAATGATCGCGCAGATCTGAAAAAAAAAAGATTTTCTGCAATATCAAATTCCTAAGAAAGCAACCGTTGCTTAAAGCGTGGTCTTGTATCTTTTTACAACACAGAAGTCTGATTAATACCACATTGTATATGACGTACCGCATACTGAGAGCTAAACAAGCCGCTTGACAGTAGTCAAGTGATTGTCTTATTAGTAGCTGCTGGGGTGAATCGATCTCACACGTATAAAATGGCGACCGAGAAAGTCGGTCATCACATTTAGCGTGCATTATTATCCTATTTTGTTGCAAATATAAACAATGGGGCACAATTTGCGACTGACCATTAGTGCTTCAATTTTTTTTACCTTGTTAATTGCGCTTTGCGTGTATATACTTCTGTTCCTGAAAAATCATTTGCTGATTAAGTTTTGTATCAGGGATCTGTGCAAAACATAGGACACAGAAGTTGTGCGCTATAGTTCCCAACCATTTCTTTCCCGTTTAACGCATCGTTTAGCACGTTAGCATCAGATACCTGTTATTTCCTTCTCCGCCGTTCAATGACCATATGTAGGTTACTGTCTTCGCTTCAGGATCAAAATCTTTGCGTTTAGCGGTCAGGCAGTCCAGGATGTTGTCGTTGTCTATGTCCGTGATGGCGACACCATAGGGAAAGTTCGCGAATATCTGTAAAAGGGAGTAATCAAAATAAGAGCCGAAATCAATATGTTATATTGTGGCGGTGCTAGCACGGAAAATCACTAAACCTTCCTTATTCTAATAATTATTCAGCTGTGATCGATAGGTACTTATCAAGCGATCCGAACGATTATACAGCTCTCGTTGGGTAAGTCAGTACACTAGAAACACGATAACTGCCTTTCACTTGAACTATACTATGGCAGTTTTATGTCCACCAGGGACACGGAGTGCCTGTTGTGTACCCGATCTTTTTGAAACGCTTAGGACATCATAATTTGGTGTCCGAAAACCGACTGAAATATGCTTCTCTCCATGTAGAACGCAATTAAACGTGATTGGTAATGTCGAGGTCATAGAAATTCAGAGTTTCTACGGCGTCGAGAAAAATGACAGCCTACAATTCACAGGAATATTAACTGCGTGAGCAAGGCTTGAGTGAGCAAGCCTTGGCTACAGCTTATTTGCTCTTGAATACGCTAGCTTTTTGGGCTGTTATCGTATAACGTCCTCGCGCTAACTCCCCATTTTTATAAACCTCCTGCTGAGGAGAGAAGGAATACTGCGTGGACCACGCTCACTAGAAAGAAGTGGTTATATACATAGGGGAGAAATGCTTTTTACAGCGCAAAACCTTCTTCCGTGGATACCGCGCCTGCGATTTCGTCATCAAGTATACTGGACAAATCTTGGTTTCCGGGTTTCAGTACAATATAACTCCTTGTCTTCAGACATATAACTGATTTACGAAAAGGGTATTCGTTACATAGTTTTTTTCTCTCAGTTTCTGCAGACGTGAACCAGGAATATTCGCAAAAGTTCAATGCGAATGGCTAAGGCGGTTTTTCGCCATTTTTCCTGACTTACTTGAAAGGCATCTGGAACATCGCGCTGGAGTACGTTTGGTCCTCGAGCTCCTTCGGTGGCAGCTGCTAGCAGGAAGGTAGCCAGGAAGGCAAAAACGAGAGCTGAGAAAGTCTGCATGTTGTAGGCTGTTTCAGTAGACTCGCATGAGTCCACGCATTTTTATACACTCGAACGGGAGACTGATTTCAAGGGCACGAGGCATTAAGCTCATGAATGAATTAGCAGTGGAATTGCTTCATGTAGCAGCTGAATAACCTGTCGCTCAACTTGAGTGATGTGTTTTTGACTTAGAATGTCCTTCGCACGTGTATGTACTGAGCCTTACAAGAGCTATGGCGATACGTCAGAATATTTTGCTTTCTTACTGCCAATTACAAGCACCAGTTACAAGCAACCAGTTACAAGCACGTTTTTGTGGTCCCGAAAGAAATTTTCTTCAGCCTCTCATTGCTGCTGTGCGTCACGAGTGAGTGACAGATAATTACAGGGAAGCGCTAAAGTGCAGGCTTTTTGAGCAGATGCATCATTTCGTAGAGGTACTGTTTTTCGTCCTTTGCACCCCTGCTGTGTTCTGGAATTTTTTTTAAAGAGAAAGCTTCATTACAGTCCTCGGGCTTCAGTCGCGAACCGTGTGAATTTGACCTTCAGTTGGGTTAGAGGTTAAACAATGAAAAAGAGAAAAAGAACTTGACTCAATGTCCATGACTGGGAGTCGAACCCGCCGTTGCACGAAGAGATCTCCTTTAAGGGTTGCTCATCGAGACTGCACACCGAAACTCTACCTATCAACACGTGGCTCGATAGGAAAAACATTTTTGTGTCTTCCGTAAGCTGCCGCTTGTGCAATGTGCCTGAAACAATCGAACATTGTTGTATAGACTGCAAAGACGAGTTTTTTTTTTTTCGATGTTCTGCAGAGGACGCTACAGAAAGATTTTCTCCCAAATTCCTAAAATGTGCGCTACCTTGTTGTTTCCCAACCTGACTCGAAACCCTAGGATATGATTCTTTTGACTGGACTTCGTAGCCTTTGGAAAACGCGCATGCGAGACCGCAACGCTGAACCTAATGTTTCGCCCAGAATTCATTTTAGCCGAATGTTGCTGCAGGTAACAGAGATTTACAAAGAATTTGACTTTCTACCGGATTGGTTTCTTCTCCTGATGCGCTGTATATCCTTGCCGGCCTTTTAGTTCTGTTATGTTTCTATCAAGTTTGTGCAACATAGCACCTACCTAGGTGCTCTGTAAATAGTGTTTGCAACAGATATGAGGTCTGTTAGAAAAGTATCCGACCTTTGGCCGAAGAAAAAAAACTGGCATAACTGGAGCGTTAGAAACCTAATAACCTTCAAAGTAGTCTCCTTGGGGCTCTATATGCATCTCCCAGCGGTGCTGCCATTGTGGGAAGTATTCCGAAAAGACCCTTTTCGGAATGGAATTTAGTTCTGCTGTCGTTGCAGCCATAATGTCCTTTCTTTTCTGAAATCGCGCTCCTTTCAATGACCTCTTGATTTTAGGAAACAGCCAGAAGTCGTAGGGGGACATATCAGGAGAGTAAGGAGCCTGTTGAACTACAGGAGTCTGGTTTTTCGCCAGAAGAGTCTGAATCAAATGCGAGGAATGTGCAGGAGCAATGCCGCGAGGGATGCGCCAATTTCTTGTTGACCTCAATTCCGGTCTCTTGCGCCGCACAGCACCACGTAGGCGATGGAGGACATCCCTGTAGTACTGTTTAGTCATTCTTTGACCCTGTGGGGTGCGTACTTGTGGTGTGCCACACAGAGGGAGTCAAAAAAGCAGTCAACATCACTTTGACATTGCTGCGCACTTGTCGGGCCTTCTTTGGTCTTGTTGACGTGGAATGCGTCCTCTGTGACGACTGGGATTTGGTTTCCGGGTCGTACCCGTACACCTAAGACTCGTCACTAGTGATTACGGCGTCGGTGAAGTCAGGGTAACTGTTTGCGGAATCCAGCATCTCCTGTGAGACTTCAACACGAAGCTGCTTTTTCTCCACCGTCAGCAGCTTCGGCACGAATTTCGCCGCAACTCTCTCCATGGCCAAATCTTCGGTGATAATGGAATGTGCAGAAAAATTGCTGATGTCCACCTCTTCCGCAATTTCTCGGATAGTCACACAACAGTCCCGCATAACCACAGCGTTCACTTCGGCAATTACCTGGTCATTTCGGCATGTTGATGGCCGACCGGAGCGTGGCTCTCTCTCCACGGATGTGCGGCCGTCTTTAAACCAGTTGCACCACTGCTTAATCTGTGTGCTGCTCATAGCATCATTACCGAAAGCCGTCTGAACATTTCGAATAATTTCCACTTGGCTCTCGCCAAGTTTCTGGGAAAATTTGAGGTAGTAGCGCTGCTCCTCTCGCTCCGCCATTTTCCTTGCAACAAAAAACCGACGAGAGCACTGCGCACTCCCTCACTCAAACGCTGCTTCCCAGCGACTGACAGTATCGGCAGGCGGGAAAAAATTCGTGCATGCTCAAGAGGGTTCAAGGTCGGCTGCTGTAAGCGCGCTTGTTTCATATCCGTCAGGTGTTCGCAAAAAAAAAAATAAAGTCGGATACTTTTCTAACAGGCCTCGTATACATGAGAGAAGCCAACAGCCACAGAAACCAAAGAACACAGGGGATTTTTATTTTATATTTATTTATTTTGTGCTGTTAATCAATGAAAAATATCACTAAATATGTTATCGCTTAAAGATACTTTGATAAGAAAAGCAGAAGAAAACCAACCACGTACATGCCGCCGGTGGGCACCGAACCCACGACCTCCGAATTACGCGCCGGGTGCTCTACCTCTGAGCAACGGCGACGGCTGTGAGATCTTCTGCTTTCAGGGGAATTTATGTTTACAAGGGACCTAACTTGAGAGTGTTCATCAGCGCCACCCACGTTCGTAAGCGGCGTAGGTAGTACGTCCTGGGTTACCGCCGCTGGTGTGACGTGGAACGTCATCGAACGGAAGCTGTGTGAGAACCCTCTTATGCTTCCTATGGCATCAAGGCTGCGAGAACCGAGGCCCTTGGTGTGTGTGTGTGTGTGACACACACACACACACCCAGATATATATATATATATATATATATATATATATATATATATATATATATATATATATATATATATATATATATATATATATATACTTTTTCTAATCTTCATAAATGACTTACCCGCCTGCGTATCATCTAAAATGAGATTATTCGCTGAAGATTGTGTTATATACCGTAACATTTCTAACGACTCTGACCACCAATCTTTCCAAACTGATTTAGATTCAATTAGTAACTGGTGTTCTTCTTGGATAATGGCCCTTAATTCCTCTAAAACTAAACTTGTCTCTTTCACTCGGAAGTCTTGCCGCATCCCGACATCTTACACTCTCCTTATTAACCCGGTTCAACTTTCTACTTCCTACAAGTATTTGGGACTACACCTTCAGTCTAATTTAACAGAATTACCATCTTAGCCAAACTCTTGCAGCTGCTAACAGCTCTCTTGGTCTTCTAAAACGTAACATTAAACAACCGCTTTTTCACCTAAAAAAACTAGCATATGTTACCTTAATACGGCCTAAAATCGAATATGCGTCAGCCATCTGGGACACGGATCAAGCGTACCTTGCCGTTAGATTCATCTTTTTGGATTATTCTCCTTATACTAGCGTCACCGCACAAAAGGCTCGCGCCGAACTTAATACATAAGTTATCACATCGTCGCAAACTATCACGCTTGACCCTTTTCCATAAACTCTACCATCATGTTCTGCTCCATGACGATTTTTTTCAATCACCTGAATCTTGTTTCCACGTCGCGACCACCCGCTGAAAGTTAAACGCATATCATGCCACACTTCTTTTGCGACCTCTTTCATACCACGTACTATAGTCGACTGGAATAATCTACCATCACACATCGCTTCTGAAAGGAATCTTAACAAGTTTCAGGACCTTCTAACTCAAATGTCTGTTTAGCTTTACTAATTGTTTGTACCACATGCTGCATTAAGCTGTGTTGTTATATTGTTTTGTTCCTGCGGTTGTTATACCCCTAAAACACTGTGTTATTTTTTCGTGTAATTTACAATGTATACTACAGGTTTTTATTTGTTTCTTGTTTTGTTTTCTACTTGTGCTTTCTGTATTTATGTATTGGACCTTGGCGCTTGCTCATTCTTGTTTTGCGTTTTTGTGTGTCAATGCTGCCCCCTATGTAATACCCTCGATTGAGGGCCTTTAGGGGTTTATTGAATAAATAAATAAATAAATATATCCTTCCTGTACATAGCCATGTAAAATAAACACAAGGCTATTGCCGCAGCCAACACGCCTCGTATTAAACTGCACTCTACTCTCGCGCTATGCATTGGAGAGCGTCGTCATAAACTACTTCCATCTGCTCCGTCCCGCGGTGCTGCCTGCTCACCGTCGTCTTCTACGCAAAACCAATCCGTGTAGTTTCTTTTCCTATTCAATGAGCACAATAGTAACTTATTCATTCCCCACCTATTATGGCAGAAAGTTGCTGGATTTAGCAGGTTGTAACGAAAAATGCTATTCAAATCTGTAAAAAAAAAGCGGTCTCCCATGTGAACTGGTTTGAGAGAAAAAAATATGGCATCAGGGCGTAGAGATGGCCACGAAGTACGCCATCACTTACTGTGGTGGTGAGCGCGCAGAAGTTGCCTCAGGCGTGCTTTGAAATAACAACCAGCCGGTGATAAGAGGCGCCAGCTGGCGAATGTGGTGCCAGTAATGACAAGCCACAAGTGAACCAAGTATCTGATAATGGCATGTTCGACCTGATCACGTGATCGCTTCCCGCGGTTATCTGGGCTGGAGGGCAAGCTGGTGTGCCATAGTGTTTCGCTGGCCCGGGTAATTGTGGGACCGGGTTGTATAAGCTTTCCATTTTAGAAGGGCCATTTAGCGGCTGTCTGGTCGCTCAGGTATATCTGCATCTTTCAAACGTCTGTGGACAGCCACCCGGCCATTTCCTGATTGGCGACCGACCTTACCGCTGGCTGGCGTTGACTGCCATATGTAGCCACTGGTGAGGCGTATCGCTGTACTCGGTCAGCAGCAGTCAGCAGCCTCTCCACTCGTCGCTATTCGCTGCGATATGCAGCCAACGGTGAGTGCCGATCGCCTTCTACCGAATGGCCCAATCGCTTTCCCCAGGCGCTTTAAAACCGCGCACATATGCAATTGATCAATGACAGAGGATCAGACGGACGCGAAATGGGCAGTTTGAAATGAACAGCTAATGGATACGGACCCCTGGTGAGTGACTAGTTTAAATTAAGAGTCGCACATGCTCATGGAATCGAAATGCAAAGGTTTTCGTACATTGAAACACACGCTATTCGGAGAGGACCGAAGGGATGAGCTAGAAAAACTTATACTTCAGTTTATGGTCTATGAGATATAACATCCCAAAGTGACTCAAGTTATGACGAACGCTGCAGTTGAAGGCTGCGGCTAATTTTGACTAACTGCGTTTTTTTGAAAGTGCACTGATATCGCGTATTATACGGGGCTCTAGCATGTCGCCTCCATCGAAATTTGACCCCCGCCGTCGGGATTGAACCCACATCTTTCCGGTTAATGGTCAAGTATCGTAACTGCTGTGCCACCGCGCAGGCTAGAAGGCTAACACTCTATGATAATTCTCATTATCGAGATTCAATTCTACTTTCATTGCGGAGTTACTGAAGAAGGGTGTATATTATGAAGATAGCTTGGGGCATGTGCTTTACGTCCCAAAACGACCCAGCTTATGAGGAACGCTGTATTAAAGGGCTGCGAATAATTTTAACCACATGGTGTTCTTTAACATCCGCTGATATCTCGCACTGTACGGGCCTCTGGCATTTAACCATAATCATCATCATCAGCTTGACTACGCCCATTAAAGGGCGAACACCTCGCCGCTGTCTCTGCAATTAACCCTGTGTTTTGCCAGCTGCATCCACTGAATCCCCACATATTTCTTAATCTCATCAGTCCACCCATCTTCTCTAACATTTGACATCCACCAAAACGCGAGCTCCCCGGCCGTGATCGAACCCGCGTCTCTCACGTTAGTAGCCCTGCATTATAAGTACTCATCCACCGCTGCGACATACTTGTATTACAACGAGCCTAACGCACTGATAATACAATGCTTGGTTATGGAGTAACACTACTGCCTAGCAAATGCCTTTTCTCTTATAGAGACACCATTTCATTTAAAGCATTGGACGCAAGCAGCCCGAACCAATTCCCATATACGGTTCGTTCAGGGACCCGAATTCCTGCGTGAATATTTGAAAATTATTACCTAACAATTGAAATTATTCCGTGAGTATTTGTGCTGGTGAGAGGCCGCCATTTTCTTTCTGTGCAAGTGCGTTTGGATGCACCTCACTGAATATGGCCGCGAAACATTTCGGCAGCGTGCGCAAAGCCAGTTGTAACAACCAAATACACATCTTGTTTAAAATTATTCACTACAGATTTTTCTTTACAATGCCGATAGGGATGCTTGGGTGCGGTGTCTGCAGTTTGATTTTACACGACGGCGGGCATTATTTATGTAACAGATCTAGCGCAGTGAAAATACCAATAATTAACTAAAGTTAACTGATTACCTTTCATTCTTTATTTTAGGGCGCAATGCTATATAGCGAAATTGAAGAAAGTACAAATTAAAGGCGAACACAGTAGTTTTAATTAAGGATTGACGACATGCTTCGAGATGTCGAACGTGAAAAAAACCCTCGCGAGATCTATTCAAGTTGGCTTTCCCGCATTGCGTATTGATAAGATTTGCTTTCCTTGAAACAAATGAAGACGCAGTTTGCGTCTTTTAGGACATATATGGCGTTGACGTGATTTCCCTAATGATTCCACGAACTGCGACACCATTTTATTAGCACGCAAAACGGAAATCCCGATTTAACGAGCTGCCAAACGCTTATTTTCTACACTGAACATCTTGCAGCACGATGCTGATAAAGAAATTTTGTTACCAGGGCACCTTCAATGTGGAAGGCCTTAAATTCTTCAATATAATCTTGTGTCCTAAAACAACGAATTCAAAAGTTTGAATACTTAATTTGAGGTAATTACTCCCCTTTTCGTAGTGTTCTATTAAGTAACTAATATCCGCCTTGCTTTATAATCAACATGCACCAACCAAAGAGGTGTATCTTTCCCAGTTTTCCAAATGAAAATCTGTATCGAATAATTTCGAACGCCCTGTATATTAACGGTCTCTCACTAAAGTGCAAAAAAAAGAACTGACGTCTCGGGCTATTCACGGAACCTTCTTCAGAACAAAGCATTCTAGTGAAAGTGGGCTTCATAGCATTGATAATTTGTCGCAGTGATCTGGTGTAGATGTGTGCGAGATTTCTGCATGTTATCCAGAGCATGGCGGGTATAATTCGATTGATTATCGCCTCGAGATGAACGCCTTTGATGTGCCTCTGACAATCTGTATGGTGTCCGGCTGCCCTGCCGTACTCCGAAATAGCGTTGGAGGTTGATGACCAGACGACGGACATAGTTAATAGCGATATACAACGGCAGAGGCGTCCGTCGCCTGCCAGCGCGGCGCATTTTATAATTGGATTTTTCGGAAAAGCTCGCAGTATTTAACGCGACAGAATGCGGCCCGGGGTTTGAAAGCTGTGTCCTCAGCTTGCTGGTAGGCGCGTGCATGAGATACGTGCGCGAAACAGGTGCGAAAGCAACGTTAATTTCAGGATTGTCCGGAACCGCAGTGAACTTTACCTTCGTTGTCCGTTGTGGCCAGCTATCGTTTTCTGCCTGGCGTCTGAACTGCATTATTCGTAGCGTTGTGGAGAAACTTGCTTCGGGAAGCCATTTTTGGGAAGTGTTTCCTTAGTCGCCGAAGACATGCCCTTTTGGTGACCAGATTTCTCATGGAGGAAAAATCACAAAGCCACTAATACGGAGAAGGATGTGCACAGATGCTGGTCTTCTATTACATGTAAATGCTGTTGGCAACCTTCGTCAATTATTGCGTAACGTATTAGCAATGTGGGACAAACTTCTGCTCTTGTCCATCAGGAATGTTTCTTTAGTTGGATATTTAAATACTCACAAAACATTCTTCAGACGCAATTTTTCTCCAGCTCTGCTGACGGCATGACCTGGAACGCATTGTATAATCGTATTTCACTTTCGGTCCTAGCCTTTTATTGCTATCTGTTTGATTCTCTCGGAAATATTTGAAACAACCGTCATGTTATAACGAACTGTCCGACGTTCGCTCCCTATCGCATTTCGGTCTGTAAGGATATCGGTTGATTACTTCCTACCGCTGTTAAGACTTCGTTTGTGTAAAATAGTTGATTATGTTTTTTTTGACGCTCTTCCAGCCACTTTTCCCTGATCAGGTTGCTAAGGGATGTTTCGCCAGATGGGCGTGTACTATAAATCGAAAAAAAATACGGGGCGTGAATCGCAGGGTACAAGTATTCACTGCTGTGTGACATTTGTTAGGACACTTTCGGTTCTAGAGCGCATGGGCTTCATGCAAAAACAAAAGGATAAGCTTAGAATATGAGTACAAGTTCAAGTTTTGTTTTCAGCGGCGCTAATTTTTTATTAGTCGCGCAGGTGGTAGCTTTCCCTTACGGTACTTAAACGCGGTATATTCAAGCAATTTTGTTAACTTGCGTGTTCATTAGACAGGACTATGAACCCGCACTGCAGTACCTTCAGTGCATGCTTCTATGTACTCTTTGTATACGGATCAAACAGCCCTTGGATTTTGTTTTCTCTCTGCATAGCTACCTCAAGAATCATTTTTCTTTCTTCGTTTTCGCTACCGATTGCATATCTTTGATACCAATGTATTCTACGCGCCTCTGGCGACCTTTACCATCTGCAAATGTTCACGACCTGTACATGAACCTTGGGCGTTGCTTTGTGTTGACTGATGAACTGCTTGCATAGAAGAACGGACTGGTGGTTCCACTTCGCTGTCACCATTTGGCTTACTATTAAAATTATGCCTTCGTTTGCGGACCTCAAAGACCACAGGTCGCCGCACATTTTCTGGCACACATATTTCGTTTTTCTGCGTGGTAATCTGTTTTGGAGTATTGAACTTTAGTAATCTCTGTCGCATATTTTACTTGCTTTTATTTTTGCGTTTTAAGAGCTTCCGAAGGTCTCGGCTGTCATTCTCACCGAACCACCGGAGGTGTTTATTTGTGTATGTATTGTTGATTCCCCTCTGCAAACGTTCCCTTCTTCTCGGTGTTGCTTTTTTTTTCTGCAACCATAACTTAAGTCCAGTGCTATCCAGCTGGCTAATAATGCCTGTTGTTTGTGATGTTTCGGCAGTCATTGTTCACTGGCAATATTGGTTGGTTAAATATTGGTTAAATATGTTGGCTGTCGTTTGTTCACACTGGACAACCAGACGAAGTATTCAAGGAGGTAAGGTTCTTTCTACTTTTCCAGTATGTGACCAGGAGGCATTGCGTCAAAGCCTTTACTAAGCAACAGGCTAACCAAACGCGAAGGATCGAGGACACGAAAATTACACACAACACAGGCCGAGCGCCCGTCCTGTGCTCTGTGTGTTCTTTTATTGTCCTCATTTCCTCTCCCCGGGTTAGTATGTTTGCAGTCAACCAACTAGCCCAAAGCGAAACCCTGACGTCACTAAGCTCCAATACAATATGGCGGAGTGCCCTCTTATGAGCCAGCACCAAACTGTAATGTCTGGTTAAACGGCGACGACCTGCGGACTTGGGCACAAGATGAGCAGGGAAATAGTGTAGCGACATTGAGCATCACACCTCACACGCCAGTGCTGAGATGGCTATGCATAACGCATTTCAAACATACTCTATTGGCCTCTGGTTTTTAACTGAGCGAACAGTAATTCTCTAGTGCTGATTTTCCGCCCTGACTGTGTAGTCTAAAGATCAGTCCAGATAGTTTCGAAAAACCATATTCAATATCCAAAAACACGCAAAGCAACAAGCTTTCTCGCCAGGCGCATTAGTGCTCCGGTAATATGCCAACTAAGGAAGGAATTGGCCCACATTTATTTTCACTTAAAAAAAAAAGAGTGCAGTATGTCGGCGTATAGATGTGCTTCGAGTTAAGCGTTCGCTGTACAAAATATGTATTGCCCTGGCGCGCCCCATCAGCCAGACACCTTTCTTTGCAAGTGGCATTCAGAAGTGTTTCATTCCTTGGATTATTATTTAATCTTCAGTCCACTTGCTGACTGAACGCAAAACATCGTTACACGTTGGCAAGACAAACTTAAATGGGCTCGTATATTATAGTTACAGAAACTTGATTACAAAGCCAAGCCTATTAGTTTAGTACAGTGTCGAGCCAATTGCTGACGAATCATACCTGCATTATTGACGGAAGAAAAGAAAGAGTTCCCACTGAACACACTGCCCTGTCGGCTGAGCAAAGATAGCGTGGAAGGCTGACAGAGCGTCATAATTACAAACGGCCTGATTGAATCAGGCAGTCCAATACCCCCCCCCCCCCCCCACCCCCCCACCTCTTTCCCTCCCGAATGCGTCAAAGCGGGCATAAATTTCTCTCAGAGATGAAACTCACAGAAACTGCATTACAAGGGCTGATCGAAGTGGACTTCAAGCACTTCAGGTTTTATCATGAGCGACCAATTCGCGAAAACAGCTAACGTGAACAAGGAGTTTCCTAAGCTTCGGATGAAATGTCTTATTTTTGCGCCATAGAAGGGTTCCTATCAATTTGTGAGCCTGTATTGCCTCTGTGCTTCGCTCCCAATATCGTACAAATGTTCACTTCGCATATTGAGCATAGATCATGGATAGAAAAGAGGAGGCACATCCCGGATGATTGGGGGGTCTGCCATTGCTTTTTCAGTATGAACTACGAAACAATTAAGCTTCATTCCTTTAGTATTCCGGGAGACGAGTATTGTGCACGGTTAATTATCAAGAACCACTAAAATATTTGGAAATTAATGTTTTCAGCTTGATTTGGATGGCACGAAAGTGTTCTTCTATGAAAACTGCCCAGAATTCGTCCAGCAGAGCGTGATTTCACTCCACTTTTTAGAAACCTACTTGCTGGGTGCAGTCCTGAGGAATAGGATCGGCAAACAGTGTTCTTCACCTTTATATCCTCTCATCCTTGCCATAGTGCAGGGAAGGAAACCAATTTCCTGTCCTGGTTAAACTCCCCGGCTTCCTATCTCCATCTCCGCCTCCTATAGTACTGTAAGAAAAATTCGTCCTGGTCCAGGGATAGAGCCAGGGACTACCACCGATCCTCCAGATCCGCGGTACTGGGGGCGAAATTTTCTTCCTCTAATTAGCTGTAGTGAGGACAGCTGCTTCAGGTTTGCCTGTTGAAATGGCTGTGGATTCTTTTTTTTCTTTTTTCTTGTGTCCACTCAAATTTCTTCTACTTTTCTCGATGTGCCGCCGCATTTGGGACCCCCTAATCGCTATGTTCCCTTGTGTATCACAGTTCATTGTGCTTCTAACCTTTGTCCTCATTTAGTATTCGAGCCACTCTCACTGCAATCGCCACTTCAAACATCCTGAGCGACTTATTAGGAGAATTGGATTTTAAGACAAACGCATTCGGATGAACTCACTTGGCGATTGTGTTTGCATACACAAAGGTAAATTTATTCTTTTTTCGCGTGTACAGTCTTTATAGTGCTCTTCAGTCTTCAAGCAGATGGAACAACAGTTCGTAGCTTGTGGAAATAGTGCGGCTGTGGGCACCAGTAGTGTCCTCGAATACTAGTCCTCGTCCTCGAGGTCGTCGTCCACACAGACGTGTCTCTCTCGCAGAGAGATCGCCTCACCGCAGATGTCGGAAAAATGCTCGAGGCAGACCGCAGGCACGTCATTTTTCTTTTCTTGCGAGACAAAGAGGACGCATTCTGCGTGCGAGAATGAAAAAAAAGACAAACAAGGATGAATGTTGCAAGCATCTGTGATAAAAGTACAAAAAAATGAAACACTAAAAGGGGGGGGGGGGGGCAAATTGTATTGTTGCAGAGAAAAGGCGATAGCTGATTCGTTCAGCGGCCTATCTATCATAATTATGATCTTTTTTCCCGTTGCATTCTGGTTTTATGCCAATTTGATTATTTCTTCTTCCATTACTATTCGTAATCACTTCTTTAATTCATTGCTGCTGAGTCATTCAAAGCAATTTCAATATTTTCATAGTCATAAAAAGTCCGGCATCTCTTTCCTCTCTAATTCAAGTCGAGAGGGGGATGTTTGTAAGGTTGAAGGTGAAGAGAGACAGATCCTCCTGAACACCACCTACCATGGTGGGGAGATGGAGGCTACACACTGACACCGAAGCCACCGCCTCCATCGACGACGAAGGCACCCTAGCTCCGTTCACTTGATTATGAAGGTCTTTTCTAACAGTGACTAGTTAAACCTCTTCCGTTAGCCACCGTGCCGCTGTCTCTTCGGACTCCCTATTCTCATTGGCCAGCATCGCTTCTACCTCACCTTTTTAGGTCTGCATCCCATGGGCACACACTCGGGTGCTCTGAGGAATTAACGGTCTTCAGCTCTGCACAATAAACTTGTGGCCACGTTCGTTGCCTCCTGTTTATATCCGGGACGCTGTGACTGCAGGGATCTTGTTTTTCTACTCCGCTCATATTAGGCCACTCGGCACTACCGTTAACATTTTTCATTCCACACTTTGCAGCGATGCCCTCAATTCGATTTGAAATATTTTGCGTAAACTAGCTTCAGGCGCTATAAGTGAATACTAGCAGGACAAAAATTTCATAGAATTAGCCTAGGAATATCAAGAAGTTGCTTTTTATAAGTGCAAGTACCCTGCCAAAATGGCTGGAGCTCTAGCGCATTCTTTTCATAATTTCTATTTCATGATCTGGATGCTTTACTCGCTTGCCACTGCTTGGTTCAATGTCTTCCGACGCGATCTGCTGTGGGCGAAAAGACGCAGTTGTATGGAATGGCGTTGCTCTTTCTTACCGTCTCCGAAGTGCGGGACTTCGACAATGGCGCAGTCCTTGTAGTCGGTGTAGCGAAAGTGCGCCACTTCCACAGTGCCTGAGCCTACGTGTACCGTAAAACATCGACAAAAGTAAGCAACAAAGAAATTTGCCAGCATACCTGAACCAGAGGAATTCGCTTTTAACCTCGGTTCGAGCATCAGGCATGCCTATGTTAGACCAAAGTGAAGTGCAAGAATTCAGGTTCTTACCGTCGTCCACTGTGAAGTTAGTGGCATCTGGCGTAGCACCGGCTGTATGGTGGAAAGCCACGTGATATCTGCAATGAATTCAATGAAGACTAATGTATTCAACTATGGCATCAACCTTAGCTGGTAAGGATCTTTTACAACTGAATCACATCAGGTTCAAATTATGCCTAACCAACAATGAAACCGAGTGAGAAAGCCAGAAAACAACCATTACTAGTGATCGTGCTTTTTTTTCCTGCTCATTAATGTTGTATTACTGCACTGTAACAAAGAAAGAAATGTGCTTTGTTAGAGGTTGCAAGCACATTGTCTACTGACTGCACACCTTAAATATTCACTGCAACATTACAGTTAGAAAAAGACAGTCTTGAACATAATTTTCTTTTTTTTTTCTCCAAGATCCTGTATTCAAAGGATACCGAGGCTCTTGAGACAGCCACGGAGTTCCTCCGCTCCCTCCCACAGCGTAAACTATTAGGCTGACATTCCGCCGCCGTTATTTAGAGTTACCTAATTAGCTTTCGCGCAAGCTTTAACTCCCTTTCACCAATGAGGAAGGAGCCGAGAGCGTACCTGAACATCAGCATTTTTAAATTAAACAGTTTTGGATGGAGGCCTCTCGCAGTGTGCTGCCAGCTATCAAACCTAACCGGACACGCGCTTAAGTAACGTGTTTAGTTTTCAGCATACCCAGAATACAATTCAGGGTAGCAGGCAGGTTACTGATGGCTAGCCCGAAAGGTCCACTTTGAAGCGAGTTTCAAGCCAAATTTTATTTTGTCGCTTTCTGCAGCTCAAAAATGCCTTTGCAATCTGCCTTACAATTGGTAAAATGCTTTTGTTTTTTTAGGAATCCCCCGAAAAGAACATTTCTGCAGTTCAAGGTCTTTTCTGCTGTATTGGTTTTAGCCATTAATCTGGTATTGCACTGTCTTTTTTTTTACTATTGCTTTAAACCCATGAAACAAGCGAGCTGTGGGGATAGTTAGGATATGTCTTAAAAAGAAGGGACCCGACTCTGGGGGTTCGGAAGGTGTACGGGAATGTTTATTGCTTTACTTCTGTTACTTTATTTTCTTAGTTTCTAGAATTACCTTCCTGCGTAACGAAATAAATTATGATAGAATAGCAAACGAGAGGAAATCTCAGGGCTCTGTACCCGTAAATTGTGCACACATGAAACGCGCTCCCGAAAGGGCTTGTTTAAGGGGAGACTTGAAACAACTTCAATGAATTTTTTTCGTAGCACAAATTGTTTTTCTGAATCTTTCTGGCCACTTTGATATTTATGCGGCAAAAAAAGGCGCATTTATTGCTAAGAGAACTGGATTAAGGAATATTATTTCCCTCATTTTAAGCTCTTCAGGCAAAGAGTGAAAAGATCTCCGTTATCATTTTTTGGAAGGTAATGGCGGTACTGCCTAGCTTCATGTATCCACACGCAAAAATAATGTTTTGACACACGGCAGCTCGCCTGCTGGCCGGTGGTGGCGACAGCTATCATTGTCTGACCGTTTCTAGATAATAAAAGTTCAGTTTCAATAAAAATATCACCTTTGATATTAAAACATGCTAAGCTATCGATGCAGGTGAACTTCAAGTAATGCTTCTCGTCCTTTTATACCTGCGACGTTTACGTCACGTGTATTTAGGCCCAACAAAGCGGAAGTTCGCCCTGTGAGGTTGGAAGGCGCAGATTTTCAAATTAATCAGATTAACAGTATGAAACTCCCCCAAAGCATGCACCATCAGTCCGGGGGTTTGCTACATTTTTACAACAGGCACAACAGACCAATGCCAGTGTGTGTACCAGGTATCAAATACTCTCAAGTAATGAAGTGGCTGGATAACTGAGCAGAGCTTTTTCTTATTACTAGGCGCTGTGGTGAACAGCGGCCTAATGTAGCATGTAGTGAGCAATAATGTAAATGATCGCATTAAGGTATCAATTAAGGCTTGTTCACTTCAAAGCGATTCGGCGAATTGAGCGAACAGCAGTGCGGCCCTGCGGAGTGTTTTGCGAGCTTTCGTTTCACATGCGTCACCGCTGCGCGTTATTCACCGCTGCGAGCACCAATGTTGCTGGCAAAAGATATGCGCTTGCAACCGGTTTTGGTGTTCTGCAAGCACGAAAAACCGTAATATATGAGCATTATTTTGTCATTTATTCACCTATTTTATTTAAACAAATATAAATTTCATGAAATGAAATGAAATAAACAAATATATATCTTCCTATTTAAGCATTTACAACTTAGTATAGATTTTTACTTTTGAAACAGCGGTCTGTACGTGCGGCGTACAAACTTTGATACTAATGGTCACGTGGCAATGTCGGCCTTAGTTGGTTTCCAACTTGCCAAGAATTTCCAACTTGCCACAACCTCGCGGCTGGAGAGACGGTGTACGCGCCGCGGCCGCGGGATTCGCGAGCGTTTTGCTTGCGTGTGAACCAGCACTGAGCCTTTTTTGATTCACTTTTCTGCGTGGGACCAAATGTTGCTTATGATCACTCACACTTTTTTTTTTTGGCAAACGTGCAAACTTTGCTTTGGGGGTATTACTCGTCCTTGAAGCTTGTTTCCTAATCGACAGATCATTTCAAAGTGCAGGAAAAAATAAGCTGTGAACTGCTGTTAGCTACAAATTCTTTCGCCTGTAACGTATCGTTTTGCAAGTTAGCATAATTAGGTTACCTGTTATTTCCTTCTCCGCTGTTCAGCGACCAAATATAGGTGACAGTCTTCGCCTCAGGATCAAAGTCCTTGCGTTTAGCGGTTAAGCAGTCGAGGATGTCATCGTCGTCAATGTCCGTGATGGCGACACCATAGGGAAAGTTTGCAAAGATCTGTAAAAGAGAATAATCAAATGCAATTTGAAAGCTTTCTGTGTTATTGGCAGGAACGAAACGCAAGCACCAGCGTTTCTGTTTGCAACTGTATTAACTTCTTCCTTCTTAAAGGGATACTGAACCAAACTTTTGGAGCTGCTCTTTTGCATGTAAACAAGAGCTTGACTGCTAAAATTGATAAATATGATAAGCATTTTAGCGAAAAAGGCGGATAACACGCTTTTTTTCGCGATTTATTGCCGTATCGTTGCACCTGGTGGCCGCCTGTGGAAGCTGCGACTAGACGTCATAACACCCGCGCGCCCACCGTTCCCGCAGAAGCGCGATTGCCATCGCTACTCGCGGCTTTTCCGTGTCTGTCGTCTGCTCACGGCGTACACAGATATGTCAAAATGTTAATCGATGCTGTCTACATACCATAACCGTATGCACGCTTACGTCCGCTAAATGCAGGTACTTTTTCCGGACCGTGTGCCATTTCTAGCATTCTCGTTTTTAAAACAGAAGCGCGACGATGTTCAGACTAGTGGCGCCATCCGGTGGTTAGGAGGGGAAGCATTGTTGTCAACAAACCGACACCCCTCTTAGCCTAAAGGGGGTGGAATCGTCACTCTAAATAAAAAGTAAAGCAAATTTATTACTCGTAAGTTTTCTTATGTGCAACAGGAGATGAAGCGAAAGACACGTGGCCCATTTATGGCCAGTGAACGCGCTGAAGAAGCCAGTAACAACGACGCAACCAGTCCGAAGCGAGGTTTCATGCATCGAAGGGCGCCGCCATATTTAACGCCGCGGGAGGGTGCCATGATGTCAGGCTTTCCACCTCGCACCGACCGGGAGGGCTTGGCGCGCGCTCATGAAGCATCGAAAATAAAACCATCCGCTGAAAAATATGCGCAGTGACGACTAGATTTCGGTGTAATCCCATTCCGAGAATCTATATTCAGCCTTTTTGTTCAATTTTCAGATTTTGCTTCAGTATCCCTTTAAGAACGACAGCTGCTAATGGTACCACCTCAGCGTACCGTGACCTATTTCATAGCTAGAGCTTTTCGTTATTGTTATCGACAAGGCGAGCCCAAATACAGGATTCTTAGACATCACCTTTTATTTGAGCAATATGCGAAATATTGTAAGGTACTCTACGGAAGTATGGAAGGTAATGGTTCATTTTTCCGATGCGTCGCGAGAACTGTAATGTTGTTCCATCGCTAGTTTGCAGTTGTTTAGCCTACCATAGAAAAACAATGGGGAACATTTTTGACGATAGGGGAATAGTTAATAGCGAAGCAATGCAAGCCTGTCGAGGGGAGGTATGCGGGTGTATTGATTGTTATACTGTATATATGAAAAAAAAATGCATTCATAAACAACTTTTCGTTGAAAAATGCGCTTATCCGGATTTTCAGGGCATGGGTTATCTAAGATTCTTAGAAAGACTGAAATGAGGAATTACAAAGGCAAGTTCATAGCTGTATTCCCACGCGCTAACCTGGCTCAGCAAACCCGTCTTTAACCGCTTGCGGTTGGCAGCAAGCTCTACGCTCTAACAGCGGAAATTATATCGACAACATTTCTTGTCCCTAGGCGAGGGTGAGTGGTAGTGCTAACACGTAAAACTACTGAGAGTTTGCAAGTTATAATAGTTATTCACCTGTGGTCGGCAGCTAACATTTATGCTGAGCGAGCCACTCTGCAGCTCTCGTTAAGATTTAATAAGGTTTTTAAATTTAGCGCACATCTTTCACTTAAACTACATTTTTCCACTATAACATCCACTTTGAACCCTCAGTGCAAGTTGCGCCATCGAGCTCTTTCAGGCGCTTAGGAGATAACGTGAGTTCCAAACAGTGACTTAAATTCTTAAGTCTTGAAGTCGACTTAAGTCGTGAAGTGCATAACAAATTCTCGATTTCCAGGTCTCGAGAGAATAAGAAGCACAAAACGGTTTTGTGAAAATATTCTACGTAATAGGCAATCCAGTACTCTAAAAATCTAAAAAATAATAAAATACGAAGATTCGCCGCGTTGTCAATTAAGAGTGCAGTGTCAGTGACAAAACCACTTTTTCGCCATTGTCCCTGTCTTACTTGAAAAGCGTCAGGAACATCGCGCTCGAGTACGTTTGGCCCTCTCGCTGCCTGGGTGGTCGCTCCTCGCAGGAAGGTAGCCAGGAAGGCCAAAACGAGTGCTGACGAACTCTTCATGTTGGTGGCTGTTTGAGAGGAGAGCTCTGATTGCAAGCATTTTTATACGCTCGAAAGCTAGTCTGATTTGAAGGGGTCAAAAATTTAAGCTCATTATTGCGTGACCAGCTGTGTGCAATTTCACGAAAGAGTAGATTAGTCTGTCGCTCTACTTGAGTGGCGTGTTTTTGACTTAGACTGTTCATATCACCCAATGTGCCCTGCGGCTGGAAAAGTAGATAGCGGTTTGTCAAATTGATTTGATTAGTACTGCGAAAGCGCACCTCTTCAGGATTGCGAAAGAGAACATAGTTAGCTTCCCATCGTGCGTACGCCTCACGGGTGAGTGACAGATAATTAAAATAAGGAAGTTGAACGCAGTGTTCGTGGGCTCGTGAGTCTTTTGGCAGGGGTACTAATGGTTGCGCTCTTCGTATGCATGTTTCGCTCTGCACAATTTTTCCATTCAGTCAGCTAAGGACTTGCTTTTTGAAACCGGAACTATCATGGCGGGAAGTACAGCACTGATTAGGCAGATATAAAAACAGTTTTAAGTTGTATGTGCGTGTTTGCTTTCGATGAAGACATGTTGCTGTACCTTTGTCAGCAAAAAGAGCCTAAAATATGGGCTCGTTTCGAAAGTAAAATTTGGCCAGATAGACACGTAACTTTATTCATTGGAAGGGCAGAGAGGTCAGCTGAAGGGATGAATATGTGGGCTGATGCCCTACATTAGAGGTGGTGAAGGGGGGAAGAAAAAGAGTTGTGATGGCGGACGAAGTGTTGGGATGAGAGATGAAAATATATGCAGGCAAATTTGTTGGCATCACAATCGCGATGTCTCTCAAAAACCGTGAAACACCTGTGTGGCTTGGTGACCCTTTCATTTTTCTGCTGTCGGGCCGCTAATCCAGTATCCTCTCATCATGAGTGGGTGACAGCCCTTTGGTGTAAACGAGCCTAAATGCACACAGAGCTATGTGATTGGCAGGTATACCTATATTGGACAAGCATGTGCTTTGTCAATTTTGCCGCCGTGACAATCCAAGGCATATCTTGAGCAACTGCGCTTGACCGCAGAAGAAAAATATGAACAGTGTGACTTCCTATTTAGGCGCTTGTCTAGAATGGCAAAATGTTTTCAGTGAGTTCATTTGGACATTATTTAATAATTGCCATGTCACAGAAACCAATCAGGGGTTAATATGACACATAGCGCATGGAATTTCGCCGTCAACCTCTGACCAAGGATGACGATGCGCTATTGAAACTTGCTTTGTGACTCACTGGACCGCGCCGCTGATCATAACATCGCCTTTGTGTCTGCTACGAATATCAGTCTTTAAACCGATCTCTGGCTTTGATGTAGCGGCGAGCCGTCTGTCTCGCAAGGGATTCATCTGATTTGATATTACATTAACACCTCTTTTTGGGCTAATTGGTGCATACTTGAAATGCACCAACTCCTCGTCCTCGTTCTTTTCTTGTGGTATGCATTGTTTGGCGCTAGTTTTATTTTCTATTTCCTGATTTGGTAGCGACGTCAAATAGGGAAACTTCGTGTATTTTCCGCAACGCTTGTAGAAATGTTCTTGGAGGGTTGCGCCTGTAATGAAAGCTAGGAAATCAACAGCCTCGTATAATGGGCCATCCGGGAGGCTCAATATATTCCGTTTTATTGCTGGTGAGATATAGAGGTAATTGAATTCGAATTACCTAAAGGCACTGCTCCAAAAAAGGTGAAAAACGTGGCGTCGAGGAGCGAGACCTATTGAGATATGCGTCTTAAAAAGTCCACTGTTTAAATACGTTACTGCTATAGCCACATAATTCAGCTCACAAAAAAAGGCCGGAGTTTCTAGAACCTCTAGTAAACAGTACCACACAACATCATCTGGATATTGCGACTTGCAACTGCTTTAGCTAGCAGATTCTGTACATGGTAGAGAAGTTGTCAGAAGTAGTTTCAAAATGTACAGTAGGCAGATCATCCTATGCCGACACTGAAGAACTCGCTCGAGGAGGCCACCAAAAGCAGCACTCTCTTTTAATAGTGCTCATTACTGTCCAGTGTGTCATCATGTTTGTTTTACCTGAGTAATGCGGGAGATGCGAGTCGTTAAACAGACCGGAAGCATGAGCAGAAACTTGCTCTTTGCTCTGCAGTTCTGGTGGAGTAGCAAGTAGCTTTGTTCACGAATAATTCGCACCCATTCTATGCGCTCGCTACAGATCCACCTGTGTCCGCTGAGCAAGGAAGAGAATGGAGGATGAGCAGTACTACGTGCGCCACCTGGGGTGCTCGGGGTTCAGCCAACCGGAGGCGGCGAGTTGTCACATGACGTACAAGCGGGTAGAGCCCCATGAACCTCTTTTCGCCTTTTCTCACTTCCTTCGTCTTCTGGGCGTTTTCACTCTCTCTACACCTTCCTCCTTTAACCCTTCCTCGTCATTCTCATACAAAAGACACCAATGCCGCTAAGCCAGAAACGGGCGCTTAACAGGTGCTCTGTAGACCGTAGCCCATCTTGCCCTCCGCAATAGGTGTAAGCATGTCATTCATCACAGAAAGACGTAGTGCATTCTAGTGCGCCTCTTAGACGGTCGCTGCCGGATGTGGGTTTTGGAAAGGAAATTTGGATGGTGAATGCCACGTCGCTCATTCTCCGCTACTCTTTGAAGTCGGCTACCCTTTGAAGGCTACTCTTTGCCCGCTACTCTCTGAAGTAGGCTGCGCGGATGGTAACCCTGGATGCTTTCGCGGATGGAGGAGCCTCCTTCAGCGGTTGCTTTTCTCAGCTCAGCCGCGCACTAAGCTGCTTTCACGAATTCTTGTCCTTTACATGGCACCACGTTCAGCCCCTTCTGATTGTTGTGCTCGGCAGCGCGTCAGCGCCCATACCCGCTTTTGGGGTCTGACGTGCCATAATGCTTGCCCGCTGCTCATCAATATTATTGACTTGTTGTGCACTTATTAGCAACGTTGGCGCGTTCTCATTGGGCTACTTGAAGTTCGTGTTGGAGACACAGTCGAGTCTTTTTCTTTCCTGACTCTATCGGCGCAGCTATGCATAGTCGTGGCACCAGAGCTACTGCTGCCGCGCATTTCGCAGAACTAAGGAATGAAAGTTTTGGAACCCGACAGTCTAGAACGTGTAGCTCGAGAGATTGCGATTATGGCCATGTGCTCAATGAAGGCAGGGAAAAAAACGACAACCCTTGTATGGCGTAATTTGTTTCGGTCGGCGCTTGTTGGATTCCCGTTCGGTGTTAGTGTATCATAAGTTCTTTTTTTTTCTGCTCCCTGTCATTTCGGCCGAAAAGTTCAGGGTGTGTGCAGTTGGTTTCGCTTCATTTTTCGGGCATAGATTCTTCCTGGTTTCATAAGAAACCGGTCTCAGTTCCCCAATGATTGGAAGTAAAACATTTTGTGTCTAAAAAACAAAACATTTAGAGAGCTTGAAAGAGGTGTCAGCGGCTAGGTCATACAAAAGATGACCAGCCGACGAGCGAACTGCAGGGATGATGGCGACTGGCGATGTTGGCTGAGTACTCATGTGCCTTATGACCAAGAAGTACAAAGTGAGTAAACTGCCGGCATATATTGTTCTGGCCTGCAACCTACGAAATATAGTGTCACCGACGGACTACACTTACAAAAAATTCCCACTGCACAGCATGCCATACAAACCAAAGCTCTTGAAAGGAGGAATCAGTGTTACAGCACGATTAACCCTGATATACAACTTTCCCACTTCACTGTTTAGCTTCGTTGAAGGGCACTATGTTTTCTTGATTTTTACCACGACCGGTGAACATCCTTTTTATATTCCTTGTAATCACGAAGGTGTTTGTGAAGCTGTCATCAGAAAGTTCGCTTGACGATAACAACCCTAGGCGCTTATTGCCGCTGCCAATGTGAATGGTCTGAATTCGTTCACATTGCCACTGCAACTAGCATTACACATTCTGAGCAAACGCGCTTGGCAGTTGGACCAACTGAATTAGCAGCTAGCTTTCGTAGGCACACGTGTAATTTTATTTTATTTTCAGTGCACAGTAGTGGCCGAGAGATTCTTTGCTGCAGGCAAACGAAAAGGATGATTTGCAAACTAGCTGCGCCTCTATGCAGCAGCGGCAGACTCAACTACTAGTAGTCTTCTTCGTCGGTGTCGTCGTCCACACAGAGGTGTCTGTCGCGTACAGCCACCGCCTCACCGCAGATGTCGGCGAACTGCTCAAGGCAGTTTTCAGGCACGTCGTTCTCCTTCTCTTGCGACACGAAGAGGACACATTCTGTGAGAGAGAAACCAATAAGATGTGAAATGCAGGCGCAAAGTGCGAAAATAAAGAAAGAAATGCAATATTTTTCTGATAAATTGCCTGTTTTCATCACTAAAGCTTTTGCTTTAGTTTTCAGCAGTAATAAGATACACCACTTGCACTTAGCGCAGACCAGTCCTTACTTCACATAAGCCTCCACGATACTCGTGCTTCTTCCAAGGTTTCAAATGCTGGCTCCAGCTTTGTGTGAAATAACGACCTAATTTCTTTCCACGGTAAAGGGAGGGCAGGAATAGTGGTTCCTTGGCAATAATAACATAGTGAACAAGGGAGCCTCAGGGCCTTTAGCTAACGTTTCGATAAACGAACTTGTCTTAGTCCTGGCAAAGCGTTTGTAATTGGTGGAGTTTCAACCGGCCTTTACTCCGAGGAGGAAGTTCCGGTAAGGGATGTGGTTGTGAGGTGAGGCGGGTGGGGGTACTGAAAGCGTGAAGTTGAACTTGTTGCCCAGGTTGAACGGTTGCTAAAAGAGATTAACCGGTTGATCTGCAAACCTCTGATAATGATATACAGTAGCCGAGCAGAAAGGAATCCCGAGTGCAGGGAGAGTGGAGTGATAGCGAACATGAGCTTAAAAGACTGTGTCCGAATTACGGGAATCTGCGACTAAGTGGCATTCTGCATCTAAGCTAGGAGAGACTAAGCGACTGCGACTAAGTGACTAAGCTGGACTGAGCTGGTAAAACTTCCTTCCTTCCTTTCCCTCTTTCTGTGCCTACCTTTTTTATGATTAATTTAATTTTATTGTTCGCCACTCTTTTGCATAAGAAGAGTGGGTCGTCATTGAGCAAGAATCTGGGGGCTGGTCCCACCCTGTATCATGACGTTGAGACGTTGCTGCATCGTTTGCGACGCTAGCGGGTAGCAGTGACAGCCAACGCCAAGAAATCCTTGCTTCAGAGCGTTACGGGACGAGAAGAAATGCACAATCTCCCGTAGGTTAAAATGCTACCGAAGTGCGTGGAACGCCCGCCAGAAGAAGAGATCAGGATTAACATGAACACTGTTCGGAGCCGCATCAAGTCCCTTCTTTTCAGAACATTCGTAACATTTCTGACCATTCATAGACGCGTTCTTGACTATGCCGGTAGTTTCTTCTTCAATTTTAATTTCTTTTCATATCAGCTGAGAATGCTTTGACAGGAATGTGAAGAACAGCTGCAAGCTTTTTGGTCACGCTGGGCTAAAGACTACTTGAGTGAGCTCAGGAACTTTCTCACTAACCAAGCGAAGCAAATCGGCCTGCGGAAGTCTGGAAACGTGCTCTTTGGTGTCCAACAACGGCCAATGCAATTCTGCACCCTCACGGGAATTGAGGATTTCGAACGCAGACGCGACGGGAGTGTCCGATCTTGGTGGCCTAAGATGCCGCGAACGCCGGTTGTCGGTCGTCCCATTCATGTATTGCATCTGATGAAGGCTACCTAAAATCATCTTTTGGTCGAGAAGAATGTTGTAGCTTCTTTACGAATTATTGAATGAACGGACAGACGAAGAAGACACTGCCATCTTATTCCTCATCGGTCATGAACTGCTGCTCTCTACAATGCAGTCGCTCGGTCTTCCAGCTTTGCCCTGACGCTTCGTCGCCAATCTGCGACGTACACGCGAAAGTACAGGGTCCCGTAAGTCCATTGCAAATACCAAAACAGAGGCTACTGAGGTATACTGAAATAATTTTTGCCCCAATTCCTGTCCGTTCAGCCCACTTCTAAGCATCCGCAGAATAAAATCTTACGGGTTGAGTCTTCTCGCCTGACATCCTATTGTGTATTTGTCACTTCCTTGGGTGAAGACAATAATAGTTGTGAAGACCCAGCATACATATGTAGCACGTGAGCCTATTCTGCTGTCACACCTCGCTTACGTGGTTCCTGCATCTATAAAAACGCCAAAGAAAAGAAAATACTTGGCGCGTGTGAACACTAGAAAATTTCGAATACGAATCCAATAATGTTATCCGATTGCTCGAACAAACTAAGCATTGCATCTTCAAAATTATTCCAAAAGAATCGAACTTATTCTCAAATTTTTGGATAGTTTTCAAATAATGGCTCGAGGTTCGAATAAGGCCCACGTATTTTTCTTAGGCTAGTGTTCCACATCGACACCTAGCACCTTCCTTCCGCGAAGAGTATGACGGAGATGAAGGCTTCTGTGCCACAACGCGCCCATTTGTGTGGTGGCGTTCATAGTGCTTGCACATACATGGCCTCTAAGACTGTACGACGTGGCAGGACTCAGGCAAATTCAAGAAAACACTGCCTTAATGTCCGATCTCGGAGGCCATGGATCATGCGTATACGTGCCATCAGTCTCATTTCCTGTGGGGTGGTTCATGTTCCCTGACTACCTCACGGTTTTAGAATGGTTACAAGGATTCCTCCGGCCTGGTGCTCTGCTTCTCTGGGAAGAAATGTTTGGAAAAGATCTCTTTGGCCGAACCAAACAAATGATAATTTTTCTATGACTATAACTTGCTGCTCTTAGAGTTAATATAGTGACTTCGCATTGTGACCCATTAGTGAAAATTAGCGTTGCGTCTTTTAGCAGTGAAACATCCAACTTCATAACCTCTAAACTTATAGCACCATACAGAAGTGCCATAAGTGTTGTTCAATTGTTTCGCATGATTGCTTGTTTTGTACGAATGTTTGCACCAGTAGCGAATATTATGACTATTATTGGATTCGTATTTCATTCGGTCCTATCGCTATTCGATTGGCATTTGATTCAGTTTTTAGCTACACAATTCGTATTTGATTCGGAAGTAAATGTACACTCTTCGTAGTCGATTCCTTTTGGCAAAAGCCCCATTCGTACATCCCTAAAAATACTCATAACATAGGTAAATGGCGCGACATAGCCTAAAAACGATGTCACTAACACAAACCTACAGCGTCATAGAGATGCGGCGTGTAAAGTTGTTGGCTGTGGGACACTGCACACCCAACTAGTCGCACAAATAAAGCCTTGATGTTCGGTCGTTGACTTCTTTGAAGTCATTCCGAATGGCGCTAGCTGTTTGTCTTCAATTTTTCTTTTCACTAATTACGGCAGCTAATGAAACTTGAGTATGTCTTAGAGGCTTGTCATGCATTAATCATTCTGTCATACACTGGTATCAATTACCAAGACCGGTTGTAATGGTGCGCACCTATAGTGAATAATAGTTTCTCCTGTATAACATACGCGGGAAGCTCAGCAAAAACTAAGCAGAAAGTAAAAGGAGCGCTACCAGCAAGTAAGTTTGCCATCTCTTCTGTTCGATTACTGGGTGTAATATCTAACACGGCGTTTTTCCGGTCATTGCTGGATTCACTGTGTTGTGGTACGCAATGTTAAAAAAAACGGCATCAGTATCTCTTACCGTCTCCGAAGTGCGGAACTTCAACAATGGCACAGTCCTTGTTGTCGGTGTATCGAAAGGTCGCCACTTCCACGGTGTCTGAGTCTGCATTTGTCATTACCATGTAGTCATAAGCGAGCCAGAAACATTTTGACTGTACATCTCAATCAGCGCAATCTGCTATTAGCCACGCCTCAAAGCGATCATACGTAAACTACGAGCGCTAACACAATGTATTCGATAGGAACAGAAATGACTTATACTGCTGTCAGCTACAACGTCAATTATATGTAACTACCATTCTCTCCAGCGTGCTCCTCAAACATCCATCAAAGTATCATCAAATGTACGAAGAGTTACGCAATAGCATATAAACTCGGAAATGCTGAGCACAAGTTTATTTCCGATAGCCTATGCAGCGGAAGGACGACTGACCGTAAGATTTATGTTCCCAATTCCTGAGAGTCTCAGTAATTTCTCTTATTACGGGTCAGAAAGAAAGCGGCCCTTGAGAAACTCATAAATAATTCAGTTTTTTTTCGGTTCCCGCTAAGAAGGACGGATTTCAGTTTATTTTCAAGAATTAAGATATTTTATGAAGTATCGCGGCAAAGCTATTGACACAAAAATATTGTAGGGCATGATAGCGTTTACATATTTTCTCTGGTATTCGCAGCAGTTCCACGTCAAGGCCGCTTCATGCCTAAAACGTTTCCTGCGCAGAAAAAGTCATCTTGCGACGGGAGTATCCGCCACGCCCATTATTGCAGCAAAGGGAGTTGGACGTAGCAAATTTCTATTGCTTACCCTTGCCCACTGTGAAGTTGGTGCTATCTGGTGTGGCCCCCGCTGTATGGTGGAAAGCCACATGATATCTGCAATGATTTCAAAAAAGACGAGCTATCTTACATGACATTCTGTCTAGCTGTTCAATGGCTCTGACTGCTTGACCACACTAGGAAGAATAATTATTCAATTAAAAAATAATGAAAAGCCAAAAAACAATTTCTCTTTCCCATATGCTTCAAACTCCTTCAGCCTTAACCGCTAAGCTGGTCTTCCCCAGCCCCTTTATTCTTAGAGTAGCTTAGTGAGTTTTCCGCGAGTGGGCATATCGCAAACATATGATTGAGCATAATCATTGTTATGAACGGCCAGTGCGAAACGCGGACTTTAAAGCGTGTTTCAATACAAATGTCGTGTTCCGCTTTCTCGATCTATGTAAATGAAGTGATCAATGGCAATTACAATACTGTAGGAAAGATTTGCATAGATTTAGTGACACGTGAGCCATAATGTGCACTTCATTTCATGAATATATCTCGCAAAGTTGTTGAGTTGTAAACATCCTTTTTTTTTTCTTTTTAACGCACATGGTTTCTTAGCATGAGCACTCAAAGTTTAGCGAACACATATTCTTCGACTTGCACTATTTCAAGCTGATGTTGCGGAAGTCATGTTTCCAAGCTGCTGGTAAGATAAAACAGGTAAAGCTCCGTCCAGTGGAACAAGCTCATAAGCACAAAGAGGTGTAGAAGGTTTTAAATGATTAGGCAATGGGCGCTATTTAGCTTGAAGAAACGTATATAGACTTTTTGACCTGAAGTTGTGATGCCAAATTAAATAGAAGCAACAAAACTAGAGTGATACTTTATATTATTTTTGAGCGATACCTGAACATAGTACAAATAGGATAGTGGACGAGGGATCTCACAATCGACATCAAAATGTATTTCGCTCCAAACACTCAGCTGAAAGCCTGAGAGCCTCTGAGAACTACCAGGTTTTTACAGTGGCTCGCGCGAACGCCGTAGCTCATGCCGATTGATGGCGGAGTGATGACACTTGAATTTTTCCGAAAAAACAGTGAATATAATCACCCTGATAATTTTGGCATACTGCAGCGAAATAAATGTGGTTCTAGGATAAGAAAAAGTAACAATTCCATAAGCGAACCTACATAGTATCTAAGAAGCACTAACGCCGAAATTCGGCTTCCTTAAAAAGGTGAAAATTTTAACAAATGTGCATTGCCCAATGCAGATGCAGCACGGGACTGAGAAAAAAAAGAAACCAAACCAACAACTTCCTCTAAAAATGTGGATACCCGGAAACTTGTGAAGGAAATAAGTCGCCTTCTCAGCAAGCGCAATTCATGAATGGCTCACTGACTGCTTTATTTCTCTCGACATCTTGCAAGCCTCTGATATGAGGAATACCAAATTCCTTTGAGTGATTTTGCAGGATTTTTGTGACTCGTCTGTGATTCGGGCAGTCAGTAGTAAGTACAGCAAATTATGTTTTATTAGTGTGTGGCAGGAAATATAAACAACGCCCGTGTTCAAACATCATTGTGAAGAGAGTGAAATTGTCTTCCAGCAGCAATATCTGAAATTTGTCTCATGCACTAATTGACGTTTCCTTAATCATATCAAGGCACTCCTGCTTCGTGTTGAAGTCAGTGACGCGGAGTTTTACTGGCTGTTTTGCATCTCGGAGCGCATCCAACAAAACAAACAACACATTCAAAGAAGAGTGATAGCAAATTTTCACGAATTATTTAGGCTTAAAATAACAAAATATAATTCAGGCTTACGGTGCCTTAAAGGGACACTGAGGAGAGCTCTATTAATATTTTTTATAGCAAAATCCGATAGTTCGGCATTTCATGGCTTTGTTGCCACTTGGCCGGCAGCGAAAGATGCATTTATTTCTAAGAAATTTGGATTCGAAGTTGAAATAGTTTTTCCCGCCGCTCTTATTCAAACTTGGGATTTGCTATGACGACACAGAACTAAGTGACGTGAAACATGACATTCACATGACGTAACGCAGACTCCGTGATTTCTGGCGGCCAGCAGTGCGGCCCAGCAGCAGCCGAAAAGAAAGCTACCGCCGGTCGCACGTTGAAGTTATCTATCGGCTATTGCGGCCGTCACTTCGTTTACATTTGCACCGGCGTTTTGCCAGCGTTACAATGGATCCCGTTCTCGAAGTCGTCAACGAAGTTCTCGCAAATAGACGCCTTTAGCATACCGTGTACCTTGTTACCGTTAGCGGAATACCGGGAGCCCCCATACCGCTGAGAGCAAGCGCTGATTGGTCCCGGCGCTGCAGGAGCGCGCGTAGCTATCGGGTACGTGGCGCCATCTGGCGACGTCAAGGAGATTTGCGCATGCATTTGCTGCGCCTCAGTGATTCGTAGCTTCTCCTGTCCTAGTGTTGCCAGAACTATTGGTTCTAGCAACACTGTTTTGTTCTATGACGCCATGAAGCTTGTACTTGCGAGTTTGGCCTGTGGCGGCGATACCTGTATTTTGGTTCTTGCTCTTTTCTATGTTACAGGAGCTTTGTTGTCAGTATGAATGGCGTTTTTGTAATCAGGAGCTGGTATTCTGTCGATGCAAGTCAACTTCAATTTATCCTCAGTGTCCCTTTAAGTCCGGCCATTCGAATTAAGGAGCTTCTGCCATTTAAAATTCCGCCATAGTATTCGTGGTCTAAAGGGAGCCTCAGTAGGCTTCGTAACAGGCGCTCCTAAAGCTAACGTGTGACCTTCGTGACGAATTTTTAGAGGAAATTAAGGGACTTGACCATCGTGAAGTACTTTCCTTATTTCTAAATGCGGGGGCGCACGACTCTGCTTTGCAGCATATGGCGACTGAGAAGGCCGATCAACACAGTTAGGTACGGATTATGAAGACTTGCAATCAGAAAACTGTGCCACATATTGCTAATGATCTAGGAAACTCGGTGTAGATTGTTTTCTTCTTCAAGAAATTGTGAAAGAATTAATACTTCATGCACTTCGGCGCTAATGTTGGCTGCGATTTCGTTTCCCTGTAACGTTTAATTTAACAGGATACCATGATTTACCTTGTATTTCCTTCTCCGCCGTTCAACGACCATACGTAGGTGACTGTCTTCGCCTCAGGATCAAAATCTTTACGTTTAGCGGTCAAGCAATCCAGGATGTTGTCGTTGTCTATGTCCGTGATGGCGACACCGTAGGGAAAGTTCGCAAAGATCTGCAAGAGAGTTCAATTTTATCAACTCAACCAGAAACAGAGGAATCAGTGTTTCCTTATCTGATTGTGTAAAACAAGAACTCCTTTTTTTTTTTATAGGACCAATATTTTCCAATGACTTTTCGCGGTGTCCCTTGGCCGGTGTCGCGTAAATCTTTAACAACGGTGAAGCAATGTCATGAAAATAAGAATGAGTGCCCTACACAGGAGCGTTTATATGGCAGCGATGTAATTCTACTTTTCTCGATTTTTCGAGAGGAAGAATGAATTTTGAGAATGAAAGGCACGACCAGTTCTATACTCGCTTCATCGATGCTTTGGCACTTTCCATCAAAAGCAGGTATCGAGTCGACTTCACTTCTGTAGCATTCATGTAAACGCGACTTATTTAAGAATGTTCCCTTGGTCTCGGGCGAGGATAGGTGGTCTTCGGGGACTTTACAGTGCGCGGTGCTATGCGGTCACTGCACAAAGAGGGTCATAGCACAATAGAGGGTCACTGCACAAAAACCTCAGGCCTGTAACCACCGCCACGCTATGTCGCAGACTAAATACATCTCCCGTGCTTTCTGTGTGCTGAAGCCTACGCGCCATATATCAACGTGCATAAAACTTATGAGGCGACCATTTCCTAATGACTTTCTTTTCTTTGGCTGAATAGTGCTTAATGCGTCAAAATATAGTGATGTGTTTAAATGTACTTTTTTTTAAATTCAAGACAAGACCTGAATTCCTTCTAATGATTTTTTCTCTCAATGGCGTACCTCTAAAATTTAACTTGCTTTGGAATAATTACAAGCTAGCCTTACAAAATAACGCTGAGATCTCTGTAGTACCAGGTGTGTTATTTTCAAGATGTCTTACCGCCAATGTTTTAATCTTTCATCCTGCTAGAAAATTAAAGCTCCTGCTGTTTTTTTTTTCAGGAATAAAATAATCTTTCTCCGAGATTCTCTCTCATGGCCACTGCTGTTTTGCGCCTAACGTGTCCTCGTGTTCATATAGTTTTACCTTGTCAGCGCACCTTGCCTGAACTGAGTGCAAATATAGTTGAGAATGCAAAGACCGGTCGGACAAAAGGTCGCAGACATTTCTGAATTTTTCTTCTCTGCTTGTCCTCTGAATATTTTTTAGTAAATAAGCATTGATGGCAACTAAACAAAGTAATATAAAGCAAAAAAAATTGTGTACGCTTTATCATGACTGAGTTTAAGGTCATTATATGAAGCATTTAACATAAAAGCCCTTACTATAAACGCTTTGGGCCTAAAGGTCTTTATCCTGAAGGCGTTTATCTTGAAGGCCTTAAGCCAGGTGTACAGAGCAAATGAGCTCATCTGCCGCAGTATGCCGATATCGCAAAATGCGCCTAGCAGCACTCCCGCACTAAAAACGGGCAAAGGTAATAAGCCCATATAAGCGTATTTAGTTCTAACCAGCTCCCCAAACATTGCATTCCTGATATGTACACCCGGCCAAATCTTTAACTGGCCTGATCTTTGCATTGCTTATTGCACCTTGTAAAAGGCTTCTCTTCACTGTACCGCTGGCATACTCGCTGTACTTCGGTGTACCGCTGGCATACTTTTTTATATTATTCTTGAATGGAGTAATGGCCTGATTAAATCAAAATTATTAGTAATCTTCATCGTCTGCGGCTACGAAGAGGCAAACAAGGGGGATACATGGCAAAGGTTCTAGTGGCGCCATCGCGCTTACTCTGGGTAAATGACTTGTCTAGCATGGGAAGAGAGGTTTGGTTTGGTTTGGTTTATTAGGGTTTAACGTCCCAAAGCGACTCAGGCTATGAGGGACGCCGTAGTGAAGGGCTCCGGAAATTTCGACCACCTGGGGTTCTTTAATGTACACTGACATCGCACAGTACACGGGCCTCTAGAATTTCGCCTCCATCGAAATTTGACCGCCGCGGCCGGGATCGAACCCGCGTCTTCCGGGTCAGCAGCCGAGAGCCATAACCACTGAGCCACCGCGGTGGGTCATGGGAAGAGAGGTAGTTTACCCAGAGGAAGAAGCGAGATGAACGAGAACGATTGCTGCGTGTGCCGCTTGTTTTGGCTTTTCGTAGCTGCTCACAATGTGCATTTATAACAGTTTACTCCAAACAGCAAGTACTCAGCTCAAGCTTAATATTAAAAAAATGGACCACAAAATGCCACCACACGTGTCTAATTACAGCATGAATATCCAGCGGTCTAGCCGAGAGGAACCTTTTACTAGGTGCAATTAAGGATGCAAAAATCACGCCAGTTAAAGATTTGGCCGGGTGTACTGTGTGTAATGTGATGTAGTGCGCAAACTCCCAGACGCAGTCTATAACAACGCTTCTAGCCAAGCATAACGATACATGCATTCATAGCGATGTGAAATAAAAAGATACATAAAGAACCACAGGTGCTGTTGAGTGTGCAGGTAATGAGTGTGAACTGCCGCAGCTTCTACGCTCTAAGCAAGAATCAGCCCAAATGGAAGTTTAACTGATTCGAGTCAGCCGTTAAACTTCCTGTGTAGGAACATGCGCACCGTCACTATGAGGCAAGGATGGGGTAAAGAACCTATTTTAGTTGCTTCATTGAATATTAGGGAGTAAAGGAGGATTACTCTGTTTTTAAGTCCCATTTCGAAATGGAGCTTCTTCACCTGAACGCTCTCCGAGACCCCAGTGGAGAAAAAGAAACAGTTTGAGCTGTCTCTTTCACCTCGTAGCATCTAGCCTGCTTCTGCTGAGTCATGTGATAATGACGGTTGGTGACACCCTCTCCGTTACCATCATCGCTGGCTCCGTGGTCACATATATTGCACCATGGTTGCCTCCGGCGGTTACAAGATATCGGACTCTGCTGCATTTTAAGCTGCAGTAAGCTACATTAAACAGCTCTCTGAAGCCACCATCGCTCTACCACAATACCTTATGTTGCTATATTCGTGCTGCCGCCCCACTTGAGCCTGCGGTTTGGCCTCATTCTGCCAGTTTTTTTTCGGTCTGGTTCATGCGGTGCTTTGCAGTGGACTGTCCTGTAATGCAGCTACATGGAAAAAAATTTAACTCCTGTGGATTGCATACAGCTTTTGAGGCGGCATGCATTTTTTTCTCACTCTTACAGGAACGAAGCTTTATAAGCATAAAGTTTGCAATGAACTGTCATGGCAGGCTGTCTCTGGTAGTGTTCCCAATTTCAACTTATTCCTCTCTTGTTATTTGTAGCCTACAAAAGAGTGCATGGCACTAAAAGTCACTATGAAACCCCTTTTCAGCTACGAACTATTGATTGGCAAGTTATACGCTTTATGTACGCTAACAGGCAACCGAAGAAGCTGACAAAACACTAGCAGGCGTCCCTCATAGCCTGAGTCGCTTTGGGGCGTTAAACTCCCATGAAACATAAAAACACTACCAGATGACAAGTACATGGTTTCTGTAGCCTGAGCCTAAGCGGCTGCCTGGCTTACAGACTGCGAAAAGAACACGCCACGCAGGGTACATAAACGAACGTAGTTGCGCAAGCTATGTCTAGGACTGCCCGTGCAACTCCCTGTATGCTTTCCCCGCTGGCACTGCTCTGATGATCGGCCTGAATTAGAATAGGAAACAAGACGCCATTGTGTGTTTCATTTCTTCTCTGCGTAATAAACATTTCAATAGAGGAGTAAATAAATGACTACGTGCATGGGAAGTAAACGAAACTTTCTTGTAGCTGTGCGTTTTACGACAAGCTATTTTCCATCCTATTTTTTTGCTCACAGTGCAGGAACGCCTCTTCGGCTGTCACTGCGATCCCGAGCTGAACTCGGTTCACTGCGTATGAGTAAGTTTAGTGTTCACCAGCTCTTCTAGGGCGCTATGAGTCGCGGGCATCAAAGCCTGGCAATGTTTGCAACTCAACACTCTACGAAGCTTCTGACACCCATGCCTACACTTTTCCTGCGCCTATATTCATTGAGGTTCTGTAGGAAAACACCGGTGAACCTTCTGTATGTCTACGCAGTATGCATCGTCCCACACTTCACTTTATCTCGATTGAAATTTCTGCAGTTGTCGTTGCATGAGAAATTTAGGTGCTGTCTCGGCTCACCATCATCACCCTAAGCATGACAATGCCCACTAAGGGCAAAGGCCTTTTCCATATCTCTCCAATTAATTCTGTCCTGCGGCAGCTGCGGCCCCCGTATCCCCGTAAACTTACTCTCATCTGCCCACCTAACTATATCCCATGTGTGGCCTGTCTATAGCATCTGCATACGGTGCACATTTTCAATACTTTCAGTACGGGTTTACTATAACAAATCTCAGAAATACTTTCTTTACTTCTTGCTCGTGTTTGTAATCAAGATGTTCTTCTTTTGATCTTACCTGTGAACAATGCCAGGCTCTGTGCGCCCGATAAGATCCCCAGCTATTAGCTTTTATTGCGAAAGCACTCATACGCTCACCAACACCGACCATGAATCTCGCCTCGATCTTGATTGTGCCGTTTCGTAGCAGCAACATTGGCTTGTTAAGTTAATAGGCAATGATATCAATATCCACGACTAGGTATCGAATAAATGAATAAGTGAGTCGTATACGTGAATAAATTAGTTTTGTTCAAAACCTATCCATCTTGACTACTCTCGCGATGTGCACTGCAGGTCGCCGTCTTCATCAACTTACATCTGCAGCTCGAAGACATCAGATCAGCTTAACCTTGATCGGAGCTTAACCTGAGCCTGACATCATCGCCAAATATGCCAACGACTCATTCAACCAAACCATTAGCCAGCCTAGCCAAACACAAGTTTTCGCATGTCTGCTCGGTTTAACTACGTGAAAGCGCTGCCCATTTCAATACGTTACGTTGTTTCGACCAGCTCACAGCTATTTATCTGAAATCTCTCTCCACCGACTCAACTACTACGTCATGTAGCTACGAAATAACCACTCCCAAAACAAATCCTCTCAAATGCAGACACTGCGAACTTTATATCTATTCTCCCCAATGCCTATTCATGTAAGTTGTAAGAACATGTGATCTTAAAGTATATCACAGTTTTCCTCGAGTCTTACAATACGCTGAGCAGCTTCCAGCATGCCTTTTGAATGTATTCACCACGCTGACACCATTTAACTGAATGGTCTCATGACACATCGGCAAAGTAGTTGACTGCATATTTATAAACATAAAGCAATTTGGTCTGCCCCTCATTGCAAACTATTGCATGAGCCTCACTCAACTGAAAAATGCTAACTTCCTTAACTGGATAGCTAGTTTTCTTTCCTAACACCGACAATCTGTGTGTTTAAATCCCACTAGATCGGTCACTGTTATAACTTCAGATATCACAAGGTTTTCTTCTGGGTTTATTTGGGTCCATGTTATACAACAATTGTTTAAGCCTTCGTGTATTAACAAATGGCTGTACGTTGTAAACTGTGGGTTTTAGTATAGGTTTAAATCACCTTTCAATCATCATCACCATAATAGATCTTTCTCAAACCTCCACACAGAGTGGGCAAATGGGTAATGAACATTGAGTATCCTAAGCTTTCAATTGACTCTGCAGGCGCATGTCTAATTTCTTGTTCAATAGTGGTTAAGAGATAATTCCCCTAATATTGTTCTGGAACACAGATATCTCGGCCTTCGGTCTGCGCAAGATATATCGCGGTCTAATTCTATCGGTGTAATTTGAAACCACCTACCCTCAATGCTGATACACCTGTGGCGCATTTTCTTTATAGCTCCACTAAATTTCAACTTCCATACACACTGAATCCTGGTCCACCCCTTCCTATAATTTGGCTGTGCCGTTTCGAATAGGCATACGTTTATTGACGCAAACAGATAACAACCGGTTATAAGTGGCTGTTCATTTTATCGTTCACCCATATGAGCGCGATTTTTCTCACTCCTCCTATGTCTTATCTGAGGCTCACTACACTTTCCTCATGTTGTCACCCTTATTGTAGACGTCAACTAATACCTTGTAAACTGTTTAAAAGTTTCTCGCAAGGATATGAAATGTGCGGAAAACAGGAGCGTGGAACTGAGGCGAAAAGCGCTGTACTCTCGTTCGCCACCTTTCTAAATTGCGAAATTTCATCTACGTGAGACGGCGTTTAGGTTACTTTGGACTTATTGTTACCAGCCAAATCCCTATTTAAGTGCTAGTATATGAAGGGCAGTACTAAAAGTTATGTTCACAAACGGACTGGTCGAAACAAAGAGCAGACACGGACGATGCTCAAATTTGACACAGACCTGTGCTGACACGCCTTTACTCCGTAGAACAAAAGTGTGCATGCCCATAAACATCTTCACAAAGTGAGCACGAAACGATGGAAAGTAAAAGCGATGAGTGGACACATTTCAACAGTGATAGTTCAATAACAGGCAAACACTTGCAGGCAGCGTCGTCAATAAAAAACATCCTGAGCCGATAACAGGTACTTTGCCACTGAAAAGTAACAACGGCCGAAACATCGTTCTGAGGGCTACATTTCCCTTTAAATTATCGCTAAAGAGAGCCGGTCATCCAAGGTTCGTATCAAACACCGAATTGCATAATTACATGGCGTGTTCCACGCCGCATGGCTTTTCGTTCGTACGTGGCCCCAAAGGCCAGTGTCTCCCCGGCTAGGTTCCTAAGAAGCGCTGCAGTGCCCTATTCAAAATGCCGGGAAATATCACTCTGTCTGAGCTAATCACTAGCGGTGGCTCAAGCACGGAAAAGCACTCACGGCTCACCACATACAACAATCGATACGCACCTCTCAGGCTTGCCGAAAAGCTCTGCAGCTCCTTTAGCAAGGGTGTGTGAAAAAGTATTACAAATCCTGGCAGTTTTACGTCATCTTGAGATCGCGAGTTGAATTTCAGTTGCCGACCGTTTTTTAAAAGTTCAAGATATAATATTTTTGGTTCCATGAACGGACTGAATTATACTTGGCGTAGTTTCGAACTTTTCTCTATGGACTAAAAAATCTCCAAATGGTCAAAATTTTGAACGTTTTCAAGCGCAGAGAAATTTCAGAACACGCTATGCTATAAAATGTTACCAATTTGCTTTGCTTGTACCATTAAAAACATTATAGGTGCCCAAGAATGCTTTATCGCGAGCTCAAATGCACATGAATGCGCCCACTTTTCTGCCTGGCACCAGGGAACACGCTCGTGCTTAATCTCGCTTTTTTGACAGCTCCAGCAGAGCAGAAAAACGTTTCAGTTGTGGCCTTACTCCGTAGTGAGAACCGATTATAATTGCGAATCAGAATGTGCTCTTCACGCCGGAAACGCTTCTGCGCTGTATACCGCTCCTGAGATTTAGTCGTCAGTAGACTAAAGAAATCTACGATTGCCAGGCTTCGAGCGAAAATAACCACATAAAAGGCATTTCTGAAAAGATTCTACCTAACACGTAGTGCACTACTCTCAGCATTTAAATATGCAAAGAACGAACATTAAGCGCGCTGGCCCGAAAAAAGTTTAGTGCCAAAAGCAGGGATATTTTTCGCTATTCCTTCTTTCTTACTTCAAAGGCGTCCGGGACATCACGCTCCAATACATTTGGTCCTCTCGCTGCTTTGGTGGTCGCTACCAGGAGGAAGATAGCCAGGAAGGCCAGAACGAGTCCTGAAGAGGTGTTCATGCTGGCGATTGTTTCAGAGGAGGGACTTGAGTACAGACATTTTATACTCTAGAATGGGAAACTAATTTCAAAAGCTCGAAGCTTTAAGCTCATGAATTCATCACTAGCTTAGCTGTTTCGTGTAAAAACAGATTAACTTGTCGCATTATTTGAGTGACGTGTTTGGAACTCAGAATGTACTTTGCATGTGTATGCACTGTGCATTAAAAGAGCAATGGCGATAAATCGAAATATCTTGCTTTTTTATTTCGAAATAAGTTGTTATAACGCCGTTTTCAAGGTTCAGTTTTAATCACTTTCATGTATAAGCTAATGACCCTGTCGCTCTCCTTGAGTGATGTGTTTGCGAGTTAAATGCTCGGTCGCGCACCTATTCATTGGGCCCCAAAAACGTGATGGTCAAATGTCACTATATTTAATTTGATAATTGCGAAGTAAGCCGTGAGAAAACACCTTTCGAGAAATCTGAACGAGTTTTTCATGTACTTCCCATAACTCATATGTGCCACGAGTGAACTGCAGGCAATTATAAGCATGCAATCAAGTACAGTATCCATGGCCAGGTCCGTCATTTGTCACAGGTACTGTAACATGAGTCCTTGGTGCTGGTGCTCCGGTCGGTAGTCTCCTTTTTTCCAGTTCAATCAGCAGAGGGCGAACTTATACGGACCGGGCCCATCATAGTACCAATTACACGCCTTTACCCTCCCCCTCATCCATCGCTCACTGTGCCGGAGTCTCGCCTTCTTCGGCACATCCAAATGAATGCAGTTATCACCCTGTCTCGCCTCTTTCTCTATCGCTATCGATCAGACCCTTCCTGTCCCAACTTCCCCTGTATCTATGCGGACCTGGCCCATTGCCTCTTCTACTGCCCGGCTGCCCAGCAGTCGGGTTACTACCCCCCACCTTCTTTATCCATCACCACCTGGCTCGACTGGCTTGGCGCTGAAGGGGAGGAAGAACAGCGACTTCTGGTCGCCCAGGCGGTCGACATGCTCGGCCTGTAAATTATGGCCAAATAAAGGTCTTGTACCACTACTACTATATCAGATAAGCTGATGTAACAATTATTTTTCATATCAGTGATCACTGATAAAATAAGCCGCTGACCAGCGTGAGCAGTTTCTAGGGGGAAATTGGGCAAGAGAGCAGCGGGAAAAAATGTCAGTGTTTTAACGTAGTCAAACCGAATAAGTAGACATGCGGAAGCATGCAATGAGCCGGATTGGTACAGGGCTTTGCTTCGCTGGGCCATCGGCACGTATGGTGATATTACATACAGGTTAAGCTATAATTGAAGTTAATCTGATCTGATCTGCTCGCGCTGCAGATACAAGTTGATTAAGGGAAGGCTGCGCAACGCACAGCGCGAGAGTGTGTTGCAGTTTTAACACGACGCATGATTGGACACGGCGATAGCATACTGCTCTCGTGCAGCGGCCAGCAAAGCTTATCTGTTCGCGCCACCGCGGGTTCGATTCCCAATCGAGGCTTTATTTATTTATTTAAGGCAAAGGTCAAGACTTCAGCGATTATCGGACTTTCGCAGCTTTGGCCCTGAAGTAGAGCTTTCGCTATGAAACTTAGAGAAGACACTAAAGGTCCGCCTAAAGAGTATGATGCCATATGATGGTTATCCTCACATGTCCGGAATTGGTCTCTCTCAACTTTACATTCATAGGGTGCTGTTAAGCGATCCGCTACTTCCCTGCGATGGCACGCGCGTCCGCCGATGGAACTCGTGCGACCAAAGTTGCTCTTGGCATGCAGCCTTTCGCTGCTAATCATTAATATGAGCGCTGTGTGCAGTTTTCTTACAATCCGGGGCAGGTTGCGATGACGTCACAACGTTACGCGACCTAGGTGGCTCAACTGCCTCCTAGATTCCCTTTCTGAGAATTTGTCGTAAATATTTCACTCTTGGACAATGGCGTCGCCCATTCAGCGACAAGGGGCCGTTAGTACCATTGTGTTAAAACCCCAAGTTGCGACCGACTTGCTACGTCAGTGAGAAGGCGAAGTGCGTAGGGCAGACTTGGCAATGAGTGCCAGCTATTGGTCAGTGGACTGTGCTGGCGGAATGTGGTCATGATAATTAATGGCAAGCTGTCTGTCAGCAGAGTACCTGCAGCACCGAGATAGCAACGTACTAAATGTGGTCACGTGATTGGTAGCCTTTGTTATCTGGGCTGGAGAGCCAGGCGACGTGCTCTTGTGCTTCACCGGCTCAGCAAGATCATTTGAGAGGCCTGTTAGATTCAATCATCGAAGGCCCTCATGTGATTAAAATTTCAGTTTTCTTAAATTGAAACATACTATTTCAAAGAACCAATGCTGGCTCAGCATATATCGAAAGTTTGGATTAAGGCAATGGGAATTAGCGGGATTCTATTGCATTTTATTCTCAGCATTTGAGAAACCGTGATTTCTACTATCAAAAGTTGACGTACAGATAATATTGGGCTTCATTCTGGCACAGCACAATTCTCCAAAGACGGTGTTTGTCCTAACACAGATACCATTTACTTTAAAGTACTGGAGGGAAGTAGCCCGGAAAAATTATTTTATATAATCAGTTCAGGAAAGCGAATGCTCTCCAAATTGCAGTTACTCCAAAACTACTCTTTCTTTGTTTTCTAACTCGCTCTTTTATCCCTTCAATATCGACGGAGTGGAGATGTCCATCAATAGCGCGCATAAAGACGGCGTCATTCCTCATAAGCATGGTCATCATCATCGTCGTCATCATAATCATCCTGACGGCACCCACTGCAGGGCAAAGGCATCTCCCATGTTTCTCCAATTAACCATGTCCTTTGCAATATGAGCGTTGTGCTTAAATTCTCTCAGTCTTCCAACTTCACGCCTCTCCAACTCTCTGATCCCTTCAGTTGTCAGTGAACACGCACGACCGCTAGGCGTAATCGCGAATAAAATTTATTGGCATCAAAAACGTATTCCAGTTGTCCTATAGCTCACCTATGGACATGCGCGGCGATAGTAATAGAGCGGTTCAGGTCACCGGTTATTTTTGTTGAGTCTCGTTCGAAGCCCAGTCCATTTTGTCTTGACTCGATTCATTTTCTTTGGGCCTTGGTAGTGGAATAGAGTAATCGCAAGAAAATGTGTTGGGGTAGAAAAAGGACGCCCAGACATAATGTTTACCCTATGTGCACCACCAGTGAAAAATGTTTGCCTTATGCAGCGCTGAAAGCGTCTCATTTTCAAGGATAGTGTTTCTTGACTGCAGTCAGGCGAGAAAGTCCCAGGTTTGATATCTTCTTTATAGCAGGTACTCTCGATAAATTGCAGTGTTTCCTTTTTTTATAGCTCGGTGTTTCAGGACAATACTTTTGGGAGGTACAAAAAAAGTGGTGCCTGGGCAAAGGTTGCACGGTGCACTGAAAAAAAAAAACGAAAAAGGCCGGACAAAATTTACCTGATATTTTCAAAACAAGTTTATTTTCTTGAAAAGCAGCTTAATCTGGCATTCCCTTGAAACGTGAATGAGCAGAGCTGGTTTCAGGTAACATTTGGTGGCGAGTCATCAATATCGCTCTTCCAGGAGGCCGAAACAGGCTATTGTGTGTTAACTTCACTCTTCTCGGATCGTCGGCGCTCCGTTAGGCCTCTGTTCACAATGCAACTTTCGTGCTCTTAGAAACCTTCCCTTAATCTTAGAGAAAAGCTACATACAAGATCACGGCATTTCAAAAAACGCCCTGATCACCGATAAAAGCTGGAGTTCAATCACGCTACCAAGTGCCTTCGTCCCTTTCTGAAACCAAGAACATGTTTCGCTTCGTCTAGATTTTCTGTGCAACCACTGGAAACCTGGAGATATCTCATTTTCTAAAACTTTACGAGTTTTCTTTCAGGGCACGCTTAAGCGGGCAATATTATTCACTTCGTCTCTGCTCGTACTTCATTATTACTGTGTATAGGTTCCTCTCGTCTGCAATTCCCAGGGTTTTCGCTGTGGATATATGAAGAAATACAATATTTGAATAAATTTCAAATGCAGTCGCGTCAGTCCTTTGTTTAATAATAGCCTCAAAACTTTGTGACGAATAGGAGGAGCGTAAATCTTACGGTGGGGCTAAAAATTAACATGCAGAAAACGAAAGTAATGTTCTACAGCCTAGCAACGGAACAGCAGTTCGCAGTTGGTAGCCAGGTGCTGGAAGTAGTAAGAGAATATGTCTATTTAGGGCAGGTAGTGACAGCTGATCCAGATCATGAGAGAGAAATAACTAGAAGAATAAGAATGGGGTGGAGCGCATATCGCAGGTTATCTCAGATCATGAATGAGAGTTTACCAATATCCCTCAAGAGAAAAGTATACAAAAGGTGTATCTTACCGGTACTCACCTATGGGGCAGAAACGTGGAGGCTAACAAAGAGGGTTCAGCTTAAGTAAAGGACGCGCAGCGAGCTATGGAAAGAAAAATGATAGGTGTGACGTTAAGAGATCGGAAGCGAGCGGAGTGGGTCAGAGAACAAAGACGTGTTAATGATATCCCAGTTGAAATCAAGAGGAAGAAATGGGCTTGGGCAGGGCATGTAATGCGAAGACAAGATAACCGCTGGTCCTTAAGGGTAACGGAGTGGATTCCAAGAGAAGGCAAACGTAGCAGGGGGCGACAGAAAATTAGGTGGGCGGATGAGATTAAGAAATTTGCTGGAATGTGGTGGACGCGGCTGGCTAAGGACAGGGTTAATTGGAGAGACATGGGGGAGGCCCTTGCCCTGCAGTAGGCGTAGTCAGGCTAATGATGATGATGATGATGAAATCTTACGTTGATGCTTGCGTTCGTTCGTGAAATACTTGCAGCTCATCTGACAGTTGGGCCGTATGGAAGGTCGAGAAAACGAGACGAAGCATGGCTGAGACGAGAAAACAGACAGAGTCGCTGTTTGTTTATGTGAACAAAGCGAAAAAAAAGCGCAGACAACAGACAGGTTGACGGAGACCAGGGGCCGCATTCCATAAGCTGTCTACTTTCCGTTGTAGAGTTCGAATCCATTCGTTCCTCTGTCAGTGGTTCTCTGTCAGATAACAAGCGTCTGCGGCAAGTGACCCAGCTATTGGGTGGTTGGTGGTCGGACCTCACTTCGCTGAAGGTGGATGCAGTACGAAGCCACTGGTGTGGTGCATCGCAGCGCTTTGTCAACCGCAGGCTACTGGACATGACCAGTGGCTGCCATTGGGTGCGATATGTAGCCAATGTTGAGGTCCGGTCGGCAATCACCGAGTGGCCGGGTGGTTTGTCACAGACGCTTGAAAGTAGAGGTTGTAGAGGTTGTAAGTAGAGGAAATTTCGACCACCTGTGGTTCTTTAATGTGCTCTGACATCGCACAGTACACGGGCCTCTAGAATTTCGCCTTCATCGAAATTCAACCGCCGCGGCTGGGATCGAACCCGCGTCTTTCGGGTCAGCAGTCGAGCGCCCTAACCACTGCGCCACCGCAGCGGGGTCAAGAATGCGCAATGGACTACGTAAAATGGACAGCTCATAGAATAAGTCCCCACACCTCGTGTTGTATACACATCTACCTGCCTATCGTCTGCTTTTCGCGTAGTGTTATCAAGGACAGGAAAGAGGCTCGCCATGAAATTCGCGCTGTCCTCTGGATTGTTTTTCTTGTTTAAGAAGTCCTTGCGATTTCAGTTATTGCGATTGTTAAATCTTGACATGCCTGGCTGTCCTATAGAGGATGTCCCCTGTACAGACGTGTACTGTAATTAATTATACCATCCAAATGCGCTGCATGTATGTAGTCGGAATTAATTACTTTTGGTAAAGATCTTTGATATGCCTTTTCTAAAATACTGAGTTGCGCGCAGTATTGTTGCTCGAAGCAAGTATTCTTAATTCATAGCTACCTCCCACATGGGAAAAGGAGGGTTGTTCAATCAGTCTAGTCTCGTAGGCAGCAACTTTCCCATTAACTACTGAAATTGAACGACAATACATGCAACGACAAAGCATGCAAAGTATTTCTGCACTAGCATTAAACTATTGACGTAATCATCAATTAAATCCGCGGCGATGTTAAGGCTTCTCCTCGCTGCGTCGGGGAAGTGCGAGGAAATACGTAGTGACGACGTTATCGCCGAAATTGGTGAGTGGGAGCCTTATTGCTATCGCAAGAAAAAACGAACGATTAACCCCAAACCAAATTTTTTGCTACACAAAAATGAGATGGCAAACGAGCATTTTTAAAAAAAATTTAAAGGTTGTTCTTAGTATAAATCGATTCTACTCCTCTCTCTGGATATGCTCTTGTCTGGCTGGCAGCAAAAGACGGTTTAATTAGTACAGAAAACTTGAACTGCAAATACTCTCTTCATTTAAGTCTTAAACGCAACGTAAAGACTGGGGGAAACACTACATGATCATTGCTTAGAAGTGAATGGCGGTGTAGTCAAGGTTCAAGCGTCCGCGCACACAACTATTTTCATATGCTCCGCTGCTTCCGATAGCGGCCGGTAATACCAACCATTGTACTGACTGGTCCAAATTCTCCATTTTTAGGGAAGGTACCACATTTCGCATTAAAGCGTGGAAATGTATCGACACCTGTGGATTTCAGGTTGCCCTTATATTCCCTTCATAACATCCAGCGCTGACGTCACATACACTCTGGTCAAAGAAACATGAAGCTCGTTACGTCACGTCCGAAACACTTGAACAAAAATTTTATAAAAACGACAGTACGAAATCCCCGCAAAGCATCGACTACAATGAGATCATCATGCCATATGGCCCCGTGGAATTTCGTCATCAACCTGCGATCCAGTACCACGGTGTGCTGTTGCCTCCAGGCTTGTAACAAGCATACTGCACCGCTGGTAGTAACTTCACTTTTGCGTCTGCTACGAAAAGGAAGGTCTTTTAAGCGACCTCCTGCAGTGATAAAGTGGCAAGCCGTCTATCGCGTAGCGGAATGACGACTTGATATTGTCACGTAGTGGTGGCTGGAATCCGGTGAACAGGAAAACAGCGAGAATGGCTTCTAAACGAAACTCTTTAAATGGGGTGAATTGCGCCCGCAAAGAACTGAATGACTCGACGGTGGCCTAGCAACAGGCGAGCTCGGAAGTCGTCGAACAGAATCCCCGCCGCTCTCGGCCGTACTGAATTTATAGCTTATAGCGAACTTTCGAGATATAGCGCGCAACGTTACTAGAACACCCTGGAACAACTTAGAAGTTGCTGCGGCTGGTTGCGACCAAACGAGATAAATCTGATCGCTTCTATCTCACAACCAAAGTGATAAAGCGGCGCGCCGGCAGTTTGAGGAATGAACAAACACTACAAAGATTCGTGGCATTATGAACGTTGAATATGAAGGCCGCACCAAATTTCTGCACCAGTTGTAGAAATATTGTAATCCGCAAGCATCAAAGGTCCAGTCCTCTCGAAAAGCTTGCGACCGTCTGTCTCACGAAAACACAGGTGTTTTAATTGCTTTTTATGAATTTAGCTCGTTCTATTTCTTTTTTTTTTAACCTGCCTTTTGTCATTTACTTGATCCTCTTTTCTATTTCCCCTTTTTTCATGTACCCCTTCTGCTTTCTTAACCCCAGTATCTCCTGTTTGTTCGTTTTTTCTTTTCTCCTCGCTTTCTTTTCCTGTCTCTTCTTCCTTCTTACAGATCCCCGCACCTTCCCTCCTCCTGGCCGCCTGCGAGCCTGTCAGAAGAAACTAGGCACGCTGGACCCATACCTGTTTCATGTTCATTTCATCCTTCGTAATCCTTCAGGAGCGTCTTGTCTTAAAAATCACTTTTCCCCGACCATCATTTGTGCCTTTTTTTTTTCCTCTCTTGTAATTGGTTTTTCCTAAAATTTCCCTTGGGCGTTGGCCCCTTTTCTTTTATGTTTAATTGGATCGCCTGCGATAACCTCTGGTTGGGTGCGGGCTTCCTCTCCAATTTTTTTGTTTATTTTATTTCATTTCTTGAGAGTTTACAATAAAAGGTGGCCGACTTGCTACGGTGGGCAAGTCGCAACGTTCCTACCCGATTGTGGGCAAACCGCTCACCACGGTGGGTGGCATTGAAATTAATTCATACATACTCAATAAAATTTCCACTGAACCACCCCGGCACTGCGCTTTAGCTGATTGTCCAAGTGACTGACAGCGTTGCAAATAAATATCTCTGCAAAATGAGCCTTGCGGGTGCTCGGGAAGAGCAACCTGGATCTTACAATCACCATCAGTGGCAGTGTTGGAAAGAGCTACCTGCCAGGCCAGTGGCGCATTGTTTAGCCCTACCATCGTTTTGCTAGTACGTCTATGATGATCACCGGTTATCTATGAATCTGTAAAAGAAAAAGAGAACTTAAGCAGGATGGATCTACATTGCTATCGAGATAAAAGGTGGGCAAAGCGTAGCCCATGTTTCTTGGAGCGTGACTATGGTAATGGACTGCAGGTATAATCAATAGCAATCACCGCCATCGGGGTGGTTCATTTCTACCCGTGCTATCGATTTGTGCAAAATGGAGCAAAATGCGGTCAGTAGACCTGATTGCACTCCAAAAAATTTGAGAAACGAGGCATGGAGGAAAGTGACTCAATGAGATATTTGATTTTTTAAGCCCGCTACTAGAACAAGTTGGTCCAAATAGCCGCTACAAGACGTTTCACGTAACATGCACGAAGGATTTAAAAAAAAAGTGGCTCTCCGGAGCTCGGTGAAACCAAAGGCATATTTTTTCCAGTCGTGTGGCGCTCCTCGGAGTATTTTTCAATTCCGCATAATTAGGTAATTAGCTAAGATTATATTATGCAAAATTTCAATTATTCACTTTAGGATCACGAGCGTTTCCTTAAGTTGTAGGGGGCTTAAAAAAACCGATTTACTTTTCTGTAGCAACGTACCTCATAGTTGGACCTTTTTTACGACATTTTAAGAAACGCCGAGAAATGATAACAAGACCTCGTGATTGCACTCATGCGTTACCATACACAAGCGCTCCCAACTGTCTTTTGAGGCCGCCGTTTTGGCTCAGTGGCTATGGTGCTCGGCTGCTGACCCGAAAGACGCGAGTTCGACCCCGGCCGCGGCGATTGAATTTGTTTGGAGGAGAAATTCTACAGGCCCGTGTACTGTGCGATGTCAGTGCACGCTAAAGAACCCCAGGTGGTCGAAATTTCCGGAGCCCTGCCCTACGACGTCTCTCATAGCCTGAGTCGCTTTGGGACGTTAAACCCCATAAACCAAACCAAACCAAACTGTCTTTGTTGTTCAATTTCGTGAGAGTAGCCGAAAAATAGGACACACTAGACTCTTTAACAAAACATTTATTCTAGTGAACTTCTTTAGGATCGTGCATTGGATCAATAACTACGGAATGTCGCCACAGGATTAGGGCGCCTGTAAAAGATTCTATTTTTTTACCTGCTAAACATATGTAATTTCAATCTTGTTTCATATTTTAATAGTAAATGGTTACTTATTTGCTGCACGTCCTGAAAGGAACTACTGCTCATTGGCGCTAAGTGTCTTCCTTTGCTTCCTCGGTTCGAGTGTTGTACAGAGAATTTGTTGCAGTGGGGATTCGAATTACTTGCAATGCTCCGCAAACAAGGGCACGCCAGAGGAGGCGAAAAGCAGTCCAAGGCTTTGTCTTGTGCAGTCAACAAAGGAAACAATAAACAACAGAAAAGAAGACAAGAGAATCAAAACGTGTAGGAACGACGGGCAGATAGATTGCCTTACATGCACGTGCCCTGCTTCGCATACGCTGAAAAAGAGGCTGGACAGGGTGACGAGTGTACGCTGTTTCTGTGCTGCAGAACAAGAATGCTTTTAAGGAAAATGTAAATAATGACAGGTGCAGCAATAGTGGCAAGGCATGCGGACAAAGGTTCAAGCATATGTTCACGTTTTGCGCTTCAAGAACTGTATGCAAAACCCCACTGTCATGCTGCCAGACCAACTTTAGCCAAACTGGGTGCAGTTTCAATGGCAGAAGAGATGATAGAGAGTACTCGTGCATTTTGATGAGCTCCTGTGACAAGCTTAATTGAAAGCACGAGCTGATGGGCGAGTTGGTTAGGCATTGTTTAATTGAAGCAGCCCAAGGCCGAAAGCCAAAGAAGAGAGCAGAGAAAGAAATAAACGGACAACACAGCGCTGTGTTGTCCGTTTCTTTCTTTCTCTGCTCTATTCTTTGGCTTTCGGCCTGGCGCTGCTTCAATCAAACAAAGCTTAATTGCTGCTCATAAATCCGGGTGAAAGCGCTCTCCTTTGTTTGACACGACAACTGTCTTTTTACGGTGACCAGATAAGCTGGCAGGAGCACTATATGAAGCTTTTCCCATGACGCACTGTAAACGCAGCGCGTTATGAGCAAGCCCATCATTATGGGACGGATAAAGCAAGAACATCAGGTTCCATGAAGCCCTATCTGGAAACAGTCCATTCTGGGCATGCCTTAAAGTCAGCTGTTGCGAAGAGTATAGACGCGATTTCACATGGAGCGTTTGTGTTTGGTATACTTTCTGCCGAATTTTTGTTTTTGAAGTGGTAGTCCGAATGGAGTTTTCGAGTGATAAACCGCGTTTTTAGTTTCCGCGTTACTTGGTTATCACGCTTTGACGTTTCCGCATTGCGCATCCTGCGTTTCTGTAAGCACAGCTGCGCACGGGTGAAGGTAATTACCAAGCTTTGGGTGGAAGCGTGCTGTCAGAACACCGCTGCAGTGTTTTTAATCATTGCACCCTTTTGGCCGTGGCATTGAGTCTTTCGAGCTCGCATGCTGAATACTTGTGCTCGCATACACCACTGGCGTATTTTTAATTGGGTTTCCTGGCGCACGGAATAACAAGTGAAGAACTGTTACGGAGTAGTTGTTCGCATACCGCACACGTCTCTTTATTTTAGGGTAAAAGTCAGCAGGGGCTGCCAAGAGCAGCGTAAGCGAGCCTAGGGAAGTTTTATTCTCTTGATCTACGTAATTTTTTTTTTGCTTTTGTAAAGTTATGTACACTTCATCACACTTTTTCATCTAATCATTGTCTAGGAGTCTGAAATGAGCAACGGTCACGAACGACACTTGACATGTTGGCACTGTTGCGCGTATGCACCTAAAATTCAGGTATTGCTAATTCCCGCAAGTAGGTCTGGCGCTTGTTTTTTATGCAACCTAAGCTAGAGTCGTCTTGTGCAACAAAGCTCCAAATTTACCACGTACTGCCGCCGGGCACCTCATGTACCTGCTGGTTTCATACAAGGACTGTTTGAATGGTAGTTAATCGAATTCTTGATAACTCAACAAAGACAGCGAGACGCCCCGTTTATCTGACTGATGTTTTTAGGCCCACACTTTGCGTAAATAACTATCAGATTTTCACTTGTATTGTATAGCAGTGAAAAAATGTTTAACCTTTTTGCCTGTGGGATGTCTATTGTCACTGTTTTTTTGTAGAAATTGAAACAGAGTATTTCTTTGCAGCATGTTCCAAAGCCAAAGAGGGTTCTGTAGCGCTAAGTTTCCTTCTATCTTTTCTCCCTACGTATTCTGTAGTGATCGGTCGCCGAGGTTATGTCAACTGCTGACAATACTCTACAAGCAAGAGTATACCAGACTTGCTAAAAACCCGCAAAGGCTAGCTCTCCCGCAATCAACAAAAAAAAAAACAAGAAAAAGAAAATACAAAAAAAGCAGCCGGTGGTCTTGCCTAACATACATGCGTCCTGTGTGTATTAGGTGAGCGGCTAAACAGCATGATAAATGGGTACCGTTCTGCAACTACTAACACACCTAAATGGCTGTGCACAAAAGGAAAATGTCATAATTATAATTGCATGTTTTGCACTCATGCATGGTACCACTGCGATATGATACTTCCCTACGCACGCGGTGGGTGGGACGTCCGCCTACCGGCGCGCCGGTTTCTGATTCCACAGAAACCAGGTCCGCGTTGGGGTTTATAGTAGCCGGGCTCTAAACCAACGCCTCGGGGAAGCGGTCTTAGGCCGGCCGCAGGGCTGTAAAGGTCGTAGCGCGACGCCGAGGAAGGGGGTAGTAGTACGACCGAACGCAGTACCCGTCGATATTGTGGAGTACCGGAGGAGTAGGCCTGGGTAATCGCACCCTAAGCCGAGTTCTTGGTATGTGGCCCGGTCAGCCGTGCCTTGAACACTCCTCTTTCAGCTGCGGAGCAAACTAGGGGAGAAAATAAGTGCGTGGTTGGTTGGAAGTGCGGACGGGTCCTCCTGGAGTTGTTAGGTCATGGCGCCGAGAGGTCAGCCGATAGGCTGACGATTTAATCCTCTGCTGGTAGTGTCACATAATACATACTTCTGGTGTCTGAAAAACCACGAAAAGCACAGGATGGCAAGTGTCAAGCAGGTTGGAAACACCCCTGTCATTCGGAATAACCGATGACCAGGTCTGCGGTTGGAACGGGCTGCGGAACCAGGCGTGTTGAAGAGGCCTCGATAACTAACCCCATGTTAGGTTAATCTATCTCCGCTGGTCGGGGCCCACTGCGTTTGGGGGGTGGTCAGGCACCCCGTGAGTGGAGGCCGCACCATTGGGCAATCTTGACGCCCTCCCTGTCCTGGCCAAGCAGGCCAGTAACGGAGGCAAGATATATTCGTCGGATCACAGCAAAAAACTTGCTGACCCATTTCCGTCCAAACTTTTATAACCCCGTTCGTAACAACCATAAATCCCACTATTATAGCCCATCCCTACCTCTACTTCCCAAGGGAGATCAGGGGAGTCTCCCCTGGCACGCTTCCCTGGCTGTGGATCGCCACAGTAGCTCCCCCACCCCTACCTTTAGTTTATATTTCCACTCTCGGGTGGCAAAAGTCCTGATTGCCCTTGGGCCTGTTGTACGAAACTGGTGCCGGCAAGGGTTATTATTCTTCATTATTTTATTTCGCTCCATTCCAACGAATATCACGGTGCCGGGCCAACTTTACCCGAACTATGTGTGAATCGAATAGCAGCAGAAAGAGCGCGAGCACTCGAACACTTTGCTCTGCGGACGTGACGACCTTGCTGTGCATCCGTTTCAAAATCCGCGCGAAAGCTCTCGCCTTTGCCAAAACTGCAGCCTTCCTAAGCTCCTAAGCTCCTACGACAAGCTGACGTGAGAGCTATTTGCAGCGTTTGCCGCGACGCACAGAGAGGAAGGCATGTGATGAAGAGAACCCTAAATCTGTGATGTATAAACCAAGAACTTGAGGTTCTGTGAAGCTCTCTCTATTGACGCATCTTTCTCTGCATGCAAGAATATCAGCGACTGCAATGTGGACGTGCATGGTGCTACATGCAGTGTTTGTATTCCTTACGTTTTGTTGAGGAGACAGACGGAATCGAAAGAGGTGCGCGTTATGACATAAATGACGGAAGCCAGCAGTCACCCTCAGCGATGTCATGAAGAGCACCTCTTTCCATTACCCTATGCTCCTTGGTTTCGGTGACTGTTGGCGTCCCTCATTTGCTTTATGTTCATAATTCGTCCTTAAAGATGTAACCCCAGTGAAATGTTCAAACGATGAAACCGGTTTTTGGCCCACGCCTTATTTGTTTCTCTCGGTTTTATGTTCCCATGTTGCGCTTTGTGTGTATAACCGGATATGCGCTCTGGCGAAGATAATTAGCTAGATAATTAGATAATTCGACGCGTGCAGTAACAACACCGCTGCTATTTTTGTAGCCATTGCATTCTTTTGGTTGTTGGGTTCAGGTTTTGAAGCTCGTTTATGCTCGCGTTCGCCGCCTACGGCCGGTTTAATTGGAATCGCCGCCACACTAAAAAAAAATGCAACTACATGAGGTCTCCAGCTACGGGCACATTGTTCGCATGCCAAGCACGTGTCGTTGGTTTAGGGTACACATGAGAGGAGGCCTACCAAGTTAGGGCTCTTCTATTTTTAAAAGGTAGCGAATACTACACGAGCGCTCTCTCGAGGGTTCCAAAGAGTACCGCTCAAAGACATCGGAGGATGGGCTGATCGTGCGATAGGCTGTGACAAGCCTTATAAGGTCAGAGCTCGGTTGACCGGTCCGTGACACGCGACCTTTTCGCCTTCGCGCTCCGCCCCAGCGGGTCCGGATTTACGCGCGGCTAGCCAAAATTTTCACTAATTTCGAAAGATAGAAAGGCTTTATTTCAAGGTCAGTGCAAGCGGCCTGTGTCAAAGCTTTATTCGCACCTATCTCAATTAACATGCCCTTGCAATCTAAAGGACCCTTCATTTAGTATTTTCTGAACATACGTAGTCTCGTAGTCTGCTGAACTGCACGAACTGCGCTTCGAGTTTTTACAATCCAGTGCAAACGCTCTTTACTTAAAAATGAATGTCTTGTGTTAATTTTTGTGAGTGAAAATCGGCCACTGGTTGGAAGGCGCCTAAACAACAGACATCGAAACAAGAAAAGTAACACGGTTCCGGCGTTATTCTGGCCAGTTAAAACTGCCAAGTGCACAAGAAGAAGCAAATAAGAGATCGTCCCCGCTCGTGTCACAAACATGCTGCCGATTTAAGGGACATTGAATAGGTTGGGGCAACCAAAAAGGCAATAAAAATAATAGGCCCCTGCCTGCACCGCTTACACACAACAGGCTTAACCCAATTGGAAAACAAAAGAGGAGGCCCGTAGGCAAGTTGTAATTTTACCACCCGTGGGTGGAAAAGTAAAATAAAAGGGAAAAGCTACTGTAGCGACCCACAGCTGAGAGAGCGGGCCCGGGGAGGCTCCCCTGACCTCCCCTGGGAAGTAGCGGAAAGGGAAATAGGACGTGGGAAGGGAATGGGGACAGCGAGTTTTTTGCTCTGATCCTTCAATTATCTCGACTCCATTACTGGCCTGCCTGGCCAGGGCAGGGAGAGCATCGAGATTACCCAATGGTGCGGCCCCACTCACGGGATGCCCGACCACCCACCATACGCAACGGGCTCCGACCGTCGGAGACAGGAAAACCTAACACGGGGTCAGTAGCTACCTGGGGCTCCTCTTCGCTCACTAGAGGGCTTTTCCCACCTGCCGGCTACTAGCCGTCGAAGGTTTTTCGCGGTTTTTCAGACTCCGGAAGTATGTGTGATAGTCCCGGCCAGTAGAGGTCCAGAACGTCAACGGCCTCGCGGCCTCAGAACTGGTCGCTCCGGGGGGACCCATCTGTGCTTCCTCCAACCATCCATGCACTTATTTCCTCTCTTAGCTTGCTCTTCTCCTACTGAGGAGAGAGTGTTCAAGGCTGGGCGACCGGGCCACTAACCAAGAACGTGGCTTAGGATGAGATGACCCGGGCCTACTCCACCGGTACTCCACACATCTTCGGTTTTCGCCAGACTCTTACGAGGCAGTACTAGGCCCTCATCCCCCGGCATCCCGCAGGCGGTTAAGCCTGCGGCCGGCCGTAAGGCCGCTTCCCCGAGGCGGCGGTCCTCAGAGCCTGGCCACTATGAACCCCCGCGCGGACCTGGTTTCTCCGTAACCAGAAACCGACGCGTCGGTAGCCAGACTTGCACGCCCCCGCGCGCAGAGGAAGGTAGCATGTATTTGAAAACCTTTTGGCGTTTTGACATGCCTTCCGGGCCGGATTTCGTGGGTCCAACCTGAGTATAAACCCAGGCCTGCCTCCGCTCAGGCATCGGACCTCACGTGCGCGACTGGCCCTCACAGTCGCCTGGGAGTCGCTGCCACTCCCATTGGGGGTTTGCATCCCCAGAGGATGGGTCCCGGCCATCCCATCCCCACTGCTGGCATTGCACCGAAACAAAGCCTAGTAGCCGAAACTACACCGGCCCGTATCCGGTGGCGGGGGGGGCCACGAGCAGGCTGCAGAGTCAGATTCCCCCCCCCCCCCCCCCGATTTAAGGGACAGCCAGAAATAAATCAGTAAACAAGCTTGCAGAGGCAGAAACAAGCCGAAGTGGAGCGATTACGTATTTCGAGGTTGCCTCGACGCGCCATTCCACCGTCCAACAGCGTGTGCAATAACACAGAAAGCAGTATACTAAGTTACAAGTTAGGTTTCTTGAATTTCATATTCCATAATATGTGACCCTCAAACTTTTAAAAGTCGTGCAACGTTTCCTCTGAGGTCTGCTAACCTTGAAATTTCGCACTGGGGTCAGCACAGCAAAGCAACATCTGTTTATTTAGAAATATCCCAATTTTTGAGGCGACGAAATGTTCGAGCATGTCAAGGACAACACGTTCCGTTACTGTCTATGCATGCTACACTTTTTCGCATAGGAACCGATATTTACTAGTAATTAGTAAAAAAAAAAGCGAAAGGAACTGTCGTTCTACTTTGAAACGCAATGCCTAGTGGCAGCAAGTATTATTTGTAGGAGGTATTTTCTGAGTTCATTTAAATCCACGGACGTAGCTTTTCGCCTTGAACCAAACACATTAACATTAATCCAATGGAATTCAAAATAAGTGATCTTTTATCTGAATCGTCCTCTGAACTACCGAGCCCCGCTCTGCATCTGCTTTGAAGCTAACAGCTATCCTAGCAATAACGAGATAAGTAATGATGTTTACAGCCGCTGCGTCATTCCTTTATAAGGTGGGTTCTTCTCCAGGAGCGTTCATGGCGCCAAAATACACGCTAATTAGGTCGCCCTTTTAGTACCACTTATCATAATTTTATTGCGACGTCAGCAAGAGAAACGCGAGAGACAGCGGTCGCAACAACTCGTCTATCAAGATCCTTGCCTCTCGATGTCACCTCCTGACTACTATGTTTTGGCATGCAAAAAAAAAATAGCAAGCAGCAGAAGGCTCCTGTGCTTAAATCCTAAAAAAACCGTCGCGTTATGTTTCTACTTTAAAGAAGCGATTAGTCTAGCCCGTGGAGGGAGGGAATGCAAAAAAAAATTGACTGAAGGTTTAGCTTGGTTAAGCCTGGCTGATTGCGAAAGCAATAACACCTGGCTGCGCTTGGTTCTGCTGGTAGTTTCGTTTCTCGAATTCACGCGTAGCAGACTCGAACTCGCCAACTCTTATCTCTTGTTCTTCACGTCGCTGAGCCACGATGTCACCGTCTCGAATCACCACAATGCTCTGCTCTTTCTTCTTGGCTGCATACTGCAATCTTCTTTTAGCAAGCCGCTCTTCTTTCTGTTCTGGCGTTTTTTCCGCACGGCGTTTTCTTCTCTTGTGATTCTATCGCTCCGCACTACTCATAGATTCTTCTTCGGCATTAAGTAAAATTAATTAATAAATAATTAATTCAATTGATTAATCAATTAACAATACAATTTAATCAATCTATTACATAAATAAATTAAATTCATAAGCCTCCATTGATGAGACGAGTTGGGCCCCCAGCTCTCCTCTTGTCGTGACGTCACGCAGTCACGCGGTCACGCGGTCACGTGGTAGCGCGCCGCAAGCGGCGCCGGAGCGAAGGATGAGCCGCCATCGATGAGACGAGTTGGGCCCCCAGCTCTCCTTTTGTCGTGACGTCACGCGGTCACGTGGTAGCGCGCCGCAGCTGCGCCGGAGCTAAGGATGAACCTCCATCGATGGCAGAAATGTGCAAGCAGTATTGCTTTCGCAATAAAAAACATTAGAGACTTCTTGGTGGGAACAGCCGAAATAACAAAACGCAGACACAGAAAGGAACAAACCAACTAGTATGAACCAACTAGCTCAGTTTTCTACCCTTTTAACATTGGAGACACTCAAGTAAACTTCAAGTGGTAGCTTTGAAGGGTTCAAGTGCCACAGTGGCTCCTTGCTTATGGTGCACGGATGTCGGTCCGAAAGAAGCGGGTTGCTCCCGGACGCGGCGGCTTCACTTCAATGGTGACGAAATTCTAGAGGCTCGTTCACTGTGCAATGTCAGTGCACATTGAAGGACTCCTGTGGTAAAAATAATCTAGAGCCCTCCACTAAGGTGTCCGCCATATATCTTGAGTCGCTTTGGGACGCTAAACACCATAAAGCAAATAACAGCATTAAAGGTTTCCATGGTCACTTGAGGGTGCCCTGGCGCACCCTTTTGCAGACGTAGACATGAGTGTTGCTATCACATACTGCTTTACTTCACATCACTGCCCATAATTATTCGTGACGCTAGTTAGAAATAGCCGCCGCGGTGGCTCAGTGGTTATGGTGCTCGGCTGCTGACCCGAAAGACGCGGGTTCGATCCCGGCCGCGGCGGTTGAATTTCTTTGGAGGAGAAATTACAGAGGCCCGTGTACTGTGCGATGTCAGTGCACGTTAAAGAACCCCAGGTGGTCGAAATTTCCGGAGCCCTCCACTACGGCGTCTCTCATAGCCTTAGTCGCTTTGGGACGTTAAACCCCATAAACAAAACCTAGTTAGAAATAATTATTAAGTGGTTCTGTGATATAATTCGCCTACTCTGCGGTGTTAAGTCCTTCTACAGGGTGTGAGGTATCGTAGCTGACTTCTTTAAGAACCTTTTAAGCATAGTGCACGTCGAAAACTGTAATCAGTGTTTTTAGCAAAATGTTTTCTGTCGCGTTCTGTTTGTTTTTGCCAAGCCTGTAATCAAGAAAGAAATCCAGGCTGCTGTTGAATTATCGTTTCCTGTACTCCCGACCCAAATGACAGCTCTTCCGTTTTCCTTGACTCCATTTATTTTTCCAGAGAAACTGGTTTGCTACGTCACTACCTTCGCAACAAATCAGGATTTTCCAGTCGTGGTTAAACCAAACACCGGGTTTTCCGCCGAATTTGACCTTTTCTCGCTGTCATATTGGTAAATGGCTACACACCTTTACTCTGTGAAACTGTCCGATCATGTCCTGCGCGCAATAAACTCAGCCAAGCTTCCAATGTCCGGTCGACCACTTCAAAAAATATGGCTAACCTCCCTCTTTTTTCTTCACTGCCTGTGAGGTGCTCCTAAAGAAAATTCTCAAAGGTAGCCCAGGCTCTGAAACCCCCAAAAAAGTTCCCAAAAACAGCATCTGCTCCCTTCGTTCACGGTCTTTCACAACGCCTCATGAATACCTCACGGCATGCAAGCGTTCATGTTGTCTTTACAGTTCAGTTCAGTTTATTTACCTTAAAGGTAAATAGCCGGCGCACAATCGGCTCGCACTTCTGTGCAGGAAGGTCTACTGTGGTCGGCAACCTCTGGGCCAGAGCACGAGAACTTAACCGGTACATCAACTCATGATCCAAAGTGATCAACGAAATTTCCCTCAACTTCGGCACATTTGAGATTGGGGAAACCAGCATTTTGTAAACGACCTGCTAAGGGTCAAAAATCAACACCACCGGTAGTAGCTTTGGTTAGCATGCTGTGTCGCGTAGGTGCGTGCCTGTAGACCTTTGCAATAAGGGCTCCCTGGGCGCTGTCATATTGTTCCCTGGACTGTCCTGAGCACATCGCTCTAGCACTGTTTAAGCAGCGCTGGAACCGGACAGTCGAGGGAGGAGGCGTTTCGACAACTCCCTCACCTGATGCAAAGGTCTATAGCTTAGAACTTCTCTACCAGTAGGGGGTACAAGTACCGCACTACGAAGCAAATTCGGCAGGCATCCAAGACGAAAGCAACAAAGGGCTGCGGGCTCCTGGTACCGACCTCTTTCATACTTAGCTGAGATACCTGGATGGCGAATTTCCCCAGTTCCTAGGTTTTGAGGAGCGGTCCCTATGTACAGTTTTCTTTTCCTGGTGGTGTTTGTCGGTCTGTTTGCCGTTTTACTTCCTTTTGTTTTCTTACCCAGTTCCGTCCGCCGTGGTATTTTGAAAGGGAACGTTGAAGTCCCTCTCTCCGACCAGCACCTCCTAGGTTGCTACCCCGACGCCCTGAAAATTTCCTGCTCCCGTTCCCGCCATTGTAGCGTATGGGATCTTACTACTACCTCCTACAGGCATCCGCGTTTAAGGGGTTTGAAGTCATCCTGCTCCGCTGCTGACCTGAAAGACGCGGGTTCGACCCCAGCCGCGGTGGTCAAATTTCGATGGAGGCAAAATTCTAAAGGCCCGTGTACTGTGCTATGTCAATGCACGTTAAAGAATCCGAGGTGGTCAAAACTTCCGGAGCTTTTCACTACGGTGTCTCTCATAGCCTGTGTCGCTCTGCGACGTTAAAGCCCCATAAACCAAACCGTTCTTAATTAGGCGTACTTTCCGGTAAAAACGAGCCAACAAACGCGGCGGGAAAGGTCCACTGACATCTTGTGCGTTGAACTCTGTCTGTTCTTTATTCATTTTCATTCATTTTTCGTATTTTCCTTCTCGCCCACATTGCTTTCGATTCCTATTGATTGCAGAACCAAGGTTCAGTTGGCAGTCAACGCCCTTTTTGTGTCACTTCGTTCTTGTCCCATTTCTATTTGCAGTTTTCTGCGTGTTTACTTTTCGCGTACTCGTTCAACTACAGATCATTATAAAATGGCCTCTACACGAAAACATGTGTTGTTTCATTCATTGCCAGTACTTTGTACCGAGCAAACGCTGTACAGTGTTTTGTTGGGGTCTTGTTTAGTTGGCATATTAATTCTCCCGTCCACAGGTGTAGTGATCGCGTCATTTCTGCATTGTTCAATTGCCAATGAGGGTGAGGTGAATAACGCTGTCGCTGTCGCTTCAGGGCAAGCTGCCGCCCCTAAACGAATACACAACCACCACCGCCAGGACTTTATCACTCTGATAAGAGTTATATCACGGTGATAGCCACCCTGCTGCTTGGGGCATCTGGACCCAAGATGCTGTCCTAGCTTCTTTTTCCTGAGCAGATTTGTCGTCTCTTTTATTTTATTTCACATTTCTTTTGATAAAATTAGCTCCTCAATTATGCCTAATCCTCATGTATAACACCCAGCCGTTATTTCAAAAAGCCATTAAGTTTTTTTAGGTTAGGCGAACTTGTCACCTTTTAAATAATGAATCGTGTCCATTTGGTTTTTTCGAAGGCAGGGTTCAGACAATCTCAGCTTTGTGACAAGCCATGTAATATTGATCTATGACCTCCACACTGCCGCTACGCCACTAGCCCAAAGGTTTTAATTCACTCCCGAACTGCTGTAAAAATATGTTAAGACCAATTAGGGGAGCGCCATTAGTTTTATTCGTTTCTCTCCTCCAATCCTGTCGCATAATTGCTGAAACCGAGCCAGTCAATTATGTAATGGTATTTGTCGGCGAACTGGAAAATCTGGCCAAAAATAAAAAAAGCAAAACGTACCTGACTATAGAAATACTACAATAATTACATGGATCATCTGCTAGCGAAATTACTTTGGCCAATAACTATGGCCGAAATGTCAGAAGACAGTACTCCCACATGCCTGTAGATCATTGGTGCATAAAACTGTCTGGCTTTGAGCATGCACCTCTGGTTGTAAAAGTGCGCTAGCTTTCCGGCTTCACGCCATGCCCCGTGGTTTCACACTTATACATGCACATGTGTGCAGTACAGCTTAAGCAGTTTGTGTGGCAGCAGTGACAGCGCAGTGTATATTACGTAAATGTCTTTTCCATTCGTGCGGCAGCTCCTCCTGGCCACCATGTAAATGCGACAGTCAAAAGCTGGCTGGAACTTTCCTGTTTTCGTCTCTAGAAGGTAGATGAGCCGGAGCGTAAGGTGCACAACGGCGATGTACCATGTATGAACCTGGCGGCTTGAGCGAATGTCGTCATTGATTAGCAACAGGAGTGCAGTGTACAGAAAGAGAAACTATTTTTACGCGAAGCATACTACTTTAGTTACCACTTCAGCCCTTCACCGTGGTTATGCGCCTCCAAATCACGTGATACATGACGTCACACCACGTGACACAATGACGTCACGACAGTGGAGAAACGGGGGCCCACCTCGCGCCGTCGCTGTGGTTGTGCGCCTCCAAATCACGTGATACATGACGTCACACCACGTGACACGATGACGTCACGACAGTGGAGAAACGGGGGCCCACCTCGCGCCGTCGCTGTGCGCCTCCAAATTACGCGACACGATGATGCTTCGCATTCTCCAGGCTTAACCAAGTTAAGCCTCAGCCTTTTTCTAGTCCTTCGTATTATTTTTCTGGCAACCTTACGCTAGTGTGACACGGGAAGAAGCCAGCATTCGACTGTTGTCATCCCAATACGATGGTGCATTCCTGCAGGACCGGACGGGTATAGGTGATCGTCGATGCGTAACTACAGTGTCTTCAACGAGCAGGATTATTAACGCTGGACCACGTGCCATACGCTCCGTCTTGATGTGTAGGTTTGTTATTATGAGCTTTACTACCATGTTTATTTCGCTGTCCTATGCTGGATGCCTTCCGACCACGTATTTTCGATCCATTTATGACATTTCAGTCTCTTTGAAGTTTTATGGGGACTTAAAGTCCTAGAGCGACCCAGGCTATGAGAGACGCCGTAGTGAAGGGCTGCGGAACTTTCGACCACCCGGGGTTCTTTAACGTGAACTGACATCGCATGTTTTGAAGGTCTTGTCTTGGAGAGATACTATGTTTGGTGGCGACTTCTTGCTAATGAAACTTGTACTGTACGCGCGAAAAAGTTATGAACTAAAAATTTAGAATAAGAAATAAAGCAAACGACTTACGGGAAATTTATGTTTTGGCAATTGCGTTGAGCCGCCTGCAGTCGATCACCTTGAGATAGAAAGCTAATAGGGGGTCCAGTTTCTATCCTAGAATTGTTCAGCGGCCTAGTTTAGGAACCGTTATTGGAAAATGGTTCTCTTGCAGTTGAAGACAGAGCTCTCAGACATCAAAACTGCACTTTTGTGGACCGTAAAACTAAACTTGAAAAATATTGGTCTTTCTTGCTAGGTATCTCAGCTCCATGTACAGAGGGCAAAACGCATGTCTAGAACACGTTCTGAGCCTGTTTCGTGCTGAACACGCGATAACTAGCAATAATATTTGGTTAAAAATGGTCTGGATGTAAACATGTGCAGTAAACTTGTAGAATTTTATCTTCATTTTTTGCCTTCTTGGTCGCAGCGGCCTTGGGAGCTGCGGAACACACAGTTTGGTTGTTCTAGGCATGTGTTTTGCCCTCTGTACATAAAAAAGCAAAGAACGTGGCAATATAAGACGTTTCACTCGCCAGCGACAAGTTAGTACCCCAATGACCCACTCCGTTATTGGCGAAACTGCTTGTCTGACTTCGCCTGCTGATTGTGACGCTGATCACTGAGCAGCGAATAAGTAAAAAAATCAGAAGAGAACTGCTGTCATTCTTCCCGCCGTACTTAGTACGCAGACATCATCAATCAAGGAAGGAAAGTCGTCCGTTGGCGCATAATATAGAGGTATCCCGACTAGCACTGGGATCAAAGCCCTAATCTGTGATTACGTTATGCAAGAAATTTAATGTTCATTTTCTACGGCACCACCGTAAACAATTCTTATGGAGTGGATCACCGTGGCACTTAAATCTGAAAAGATGGCGTGCTGATTGAAACACAGACTCAGAACGCCGAATTTCTTGCGAGCCGGACGTTGCAGTGCGGTAACATGTGGGGAAAAAGTCATCTTTGCGAGGAATTTTTTTTACCATCTACTCAACAAAAAGTTTTCATAATTCTCACGAAACACGCAAGAAGATTTTTTTTCTCCTACACTTGACTCGGCTGTTCAATTTAGACAAGAAGTGTAAAGAAACTCTATGTAGATATTTAATACATTTTTTTTGCTAATTACTGCTATTTGCTGGTATCAGTGTGTCTGAGTTCTGTTCAAGCTGTCAGTTTTCTTATATTGGTCAACTGAATACGGTCAATGAAAAGTTACCAGCCGAGGCAGTGCGTCTTTCTGTATGCCTGCTGGGCGCGCACTCATGATCACTCTGGATGAAAACGAAGGACCATAAATGCTGATGTGAGCTAGATACAAAGGCATCTATGCGTGAATCTGTATTGATAAAATACAATCAACATTTCCTCTTTTTTATGGATGAAGTTTATTTCTCGTGGCAAAGACGCAAAACCTGCCTGGCCTTCCGCTCACTATTTTTCCGCTTGAGAGATGTCCATGGAGGGCTCTGCACCTGAAAATAGGAACTATGCTATTTTTTTTTCCTCGCTTCATGGGGCTCATCTTGCAACCGGTATTCACTCGTGGACTTACGCCCAATCTTTCCCGGGTGATTCTTGGAATCCTTAATACCAACCTAGGAAGACTTTGTAGGTTCATTAGGCGACTTTACGCTCATGTATTGAACTGCTTTTACCGCATATTTTCATCTAAAGTGCCGCCGTGGTTGCTCAGTGGATATGGTGCTCGGCTGCTGACCAGAAAGACGCGGGTTCGATCCCAGCCGCAGTGGTCGCAATTAGATGGAGGTAAAATGCTAGAGATCCGTGTACTGCGCGATGTCAGTGCACGTCAGAGAACCGCAGGTGGTCGATATTATCAGAGTCCTCCACTACGGTGTTCATCATAGCCTGAGCCGCTTTGGAACGTTACATATCATAAACCAAACCATTAAGCGATATAAAAATGGATTAATTCTGTTTAGGTCAAACTACTCTTCTTTTTAGGCGTCTATGTATGTTACAACGTCAAAAAAAAGAACTATTTTCTATGCTATCCCTACTGATCGCATATCAGTGATACTAACATATTCTGCATGCTGTCAACGTTTGCCTCCATTTATACTAGCGTTTTAACAAATTATTAAGGCCTCGCCAAGTTCTTTACCTTGGAACCGCTTATCGTTTTCACTTGTGTATGCCGTGTGGCCTCCTCAGCCCACACGGGATGTGCTTTTCGGCCTTTCCCTTTTTTCTTCAACTGCAAATGTCTTCTATCCCCAACTACTCGGATAATACAAATTCCTGTTCTCTCCGAAGGTCCAGCATTATATGTTTGCAGGCCTTATAAGTCAGCTTCAAACTGAAACAGTAATCGACTTAATGAACATGTAAGGATGAGTAATAGGACACTGCACTTATGTGAGCTACACGCTACAATAATGTCAGACGAAGCGTCGAGGAAGCAAGCTTTTGGACACGGATCTAAGTTACTTGGAAATAAGGTCACACACGTGGAGCAAACAGCTCACATGCCAGCGACCTGACAGCTACTGAAAATTTATTTCAGTGAGACCAAGCTGACCTCTTTAGCTACAGTTTGGCGAACAACGACGTTTATGGGGCGGTGGTTCTGCCCGCAATGCGAAATCTGAAGGTCTCCCGAAAAATACGGGAACAAAAGTAGCCAAAATCTGAAATCTCCAATAAAAAAGATGATCACACCGACCGTATTTATGTTCCGGTAAATCGTATTCACGGGAGCAGCATGCCTACAACTATTCATAGCTTGATATAGAGTGCAATATGTAGGCATAATTGCCTACTAAGGTTGAAGCGTTTGCCGAGCGATATATACTGTAGATCGCCCTGCCACGCCCCAATAGTCAAGCACCTTTCTTTAGAAGCACCCTCGTAAATGTTTCTTAAAATATTTAATGAGTGTTGGATGCACTTGCATCGTGAGCGCCCGAGCATGTTACTTGTTGGTAAGAACAGTTTAATTTGGCGCGTATTATCCAGCAGAAAAGCCTTTGCATTGCCAAGGCTGTCGTATTATATCATCATACTTCCTCTGTCCAGTTAACAGCTGCCGCTTTAGTAGCTACAGCCTAGTTTTCATTCCTGAAGAATAAATCGTTGTCATTGAAAGCATTGCAAGAATGCATTCCCACTGAGGTTACTGCCACCCCCTGCAGAGTAATTACGGCCTAGAAGGCGGAAAAAATGCCTTCATAAGCGCCGATATTTCTCATCCTCCGACACCTAAAACCCCGCGCAAAAGCTGGACTTACTTGCCGTTAAGACGAAAATTGAAACCTGTAGCGTACTCAGACTTCGTACTCAAGACTTATTTCGCGCTTCTGATGAATTGTCGTAATAATAATCACCACAAGCTTCCAGATGCATTTCTGGTTCACATGCCGGTCGTAGACTTTCCTCTTAAGCCCTTAAAAATGATCACTCAACGTAATCAGCACAGAATGCAGGACCGAAAAGAAACGCTACGTAGCATGTGTTCTCGGTTCTCGGTTGGCTGTTGCTTTTAGCAAACGTAACATGACGCAGTTAGGCATATCTGGTTTAGACTTGTGGGAGGCCAGTTTTGCAAGTTACCAACTCCGATGCACTATAAAAGATAAATACGATGAAATACTGAGGCATGTTTCATTTAGAAATTTCGACGCGAGTTTCAAAGGGATTAACTCCAAAGCACTAAAAAATAAAATTAACGTCTTCACCTCTACGGACGGAATACATTAACGTGTCAAGAATGAGAAACGCATGTCCTAAACCACCATAATAGCTATGGATCTAGATATTCATTCATGTACCAGGATGTTAATTTTCCCGTTCATGTTGTCGCGTAACCCATTTTGCAGTTCATCGAGAAAACTATTTCAATTAATTGTGAAAGGACAGAGAGACAGCATCTTCTCTCAGTCTCCATTTTTTACGAGGTCTGCAAAACGAACGCAACTCGAATTTTCCTAAGAGACGCATAGTGAGCTACGGTTTTATTGGCCATAACATGCGATATCAAATGGCAGTAAAGAAATTAGCGACGATTACGCCCTACAAATAGCAGCAGTAAATGCAAGCCTATGCTAGATTCTCTGCCAATAATGTTTTTTCTCGATAACTCTAGACTCAACTATCTTGCTGCTATAGAATAAGCTCTAACCCTTTTTTGCTGATGGCCTTCAGTGCGACACGTTTTTAGGACGGGGCTGTAGATAAATCAGTCAGGCATGTTTTCTACTTTCACATTAATTGTACTCCGTGTACATGTCACACGCCACGTGCCGCGCAATGGAGATATTTTTTCACTTCCCGCGTCCTTGGCCGACATAAAAACACACTAATGGTTTTCCACGTGTTCACTTATCAGGCAAATATGTTTCTTGTAATAAAGTAAAAAAAAGAAGCCTTTAGGTAGTATACAATCGAGGAGGCAAATAATATAGGAAGCGTATTTATTTGAAAACCTGCACATATTCGCAAAGCTTATTTTTAGCTAATTGTTAAGAGATTCGTTCAAAAATTGATTTATCGGCTAAATGCTATGTTCGCATGTAAGCCTAGCCACTCAATAATAATGGCGCGTATATGAAGTGTCTCGCAAAAGCTGGGGAGGAGTTCAAGACATTTGCCTTAAGTACAACGTCCCGTGAATCATCTTAAATCTTCACAAGTTGACACAGAACATGCCTATGAAGGCATCATATTACAGCATTCTCAGAGTGTGAACGGTCTACGAGAGCGTTATTGAAGCTGACTATAGCTCGCAATAGAATTAATTATTTCAAAAGACGCCAGTGATCTCCACTCATGAGCGGTAAATCATCAACATATCGTGCAATAAATTGTCTCCGAATGAATTTTTACTGTTTTGTGCGCCTGTTGTATGGACTGACAGATCGTTAACTCTCCTGTGCCAACTCTAACGCGTATCAGTGTGAGTATTACTGGCCAGATGGACTACTGAATTTCCCAAATTCCAATTTTTTTGGCTTTTGTGTATTATACTACATCGTTTGTAAAAAATATGATTGAGCTCCATTCAGTTCCAGCTGCTTGTAGAGGGGGGTACAGGTTAGATTTCGATTAGGGATGTCCGCGCTCCGCAACTATCATGGCGCGCGCTGAGCGATCATTCAACCGCTATGATTTTTACGTGCGAAAAAGATTACGAAATTTTTGCGAAAAGTTGCGTAGCACCCGTGGTCCTCGTTGGTGCCACGACCGCTACTCGCGACATCCAGCAGAAAGGCTCGACCAAGTACAAGAATTCATGTAATATTCTGCGTGAAAACGTTACGATCTGGAACATTACTGGTCAAGAAGAAAAAGTCAAAAGTAGAGGGCACGTTGATTTTGCAGCGTGTGCGTCTTCTCTACAAACCATCACGTTCCAGAAATTGTGCGGGAGACGATGTCGCTGGGATCGCATTGTGAAGCTTTCGCGGCGAATCTTAGTTTCTACAAAAGACGTCATTTTTGGAAGCGCTGAAAGCAACACGTTCACAGAAAGAGACAGACAAAATTGATTGCAGCCCTTTCTGAAACGACACATATGCACAAATTAGCCCGATCCGTCACACTTCTATGGATGACCTGTGGCAACTGCCACAGCTGTCCCATATTAAGTCCACCGGCGTACTATCACGATAAAAAAAAATTGCTGGTGGTTTAACTTTCCTAAGCACGAAATATTGGGCGAAAGCACAGTTTTTTGCAGGTGTACAGCGCCGTCATGCATCTGAAAGCGCGATTGAGGTGTCCATTGGCCCAGAGAGCCAGTTAAACGCATCTTCAAATTTTTCGTCGCCAATGCCAATTTACCCATTATATGTCGGTGTCCTATGCTCTGGTACCACGTTTCTGCAGCAATGTTTTCAGCGCCTAAGCGCATTGCTCTAGTTCTATGTTTCTGCCGCAACGTTTCTCACGCCAACACATGCAGCACACATCTCTGTCACTACAGCCACATAGCTCAAGGAGAGAATATGAATTTAACAGTAGTATTATTTGATGAAGAAAGCGATGTAGAATGCAAAGCGCTGAAGCGTGTTGCAGTTTTACAGCAGGCGCGATCGGCTGTGGTATCTCACTGCGCTGTCATTTTATGGTGCACCTTTAGACATGTTCTCTCTGATTGGACTACACAGCCTCTGGAAAACCGCATGATGGACCGACTATGTGAATCTGTTGTTTCTACAAAGACCACTTCAGCAGAATGATTGTTCATTTCGAAGGATTTTATGCCTAGACCTGATTTGAACCAGAGAGGCAACCACTCCTAGTGCTGTGCTCTTCACTGCTCTTTTTCTAGTGCATTGTTGCTTAGGTGTGTCGTATCATGATGTAGTAGTTATGTCCCCTTTGTTGTTGCGTCTTTTCTCGTGCACGGTTGTTTAGGTGCGTCGTATTGAACGTTATGTTGATTTACTGTTGCTTTTTCATGCATGGCTTGTGCATAGTTCATGGGCACAGACATCGCTCCACTCTAGTAAATACTATGTTTAAAAAAGGAATCCGGCGATAGCTTAGTACTCTCATACAGTGGGCAGCGAAGCTTATTTGTTCCCGCCGCCGCGGATTTGAATCTTAGTCACGACAGTCGTTATTTATTTATGGTTTGCTCAAGGTCACCTTTAAAGTAAAGCTTCACACAAACCGGTGAGCCGGTTTGACCGCGTGAAGTAGTGCTTTCGAATTAAAAGATCGCGGCACAGCGCGGCACATTAGCGCTCAGCTTGGTGGTAAGAAAAAGACTCTAACAGTCATGCATGACACAATCGTAGACAACTACAGCGCCTTTTTGCTGCCCCTAGGGCAAAAACATGATGGAAAAAAGTGGTAACAGCTGAATTTGTAGGAGCTGCATTGTTCGCATTTTTATTATCGCTCCTGCAAATCACAACGGAATGCAGAAGCCTCCTTCAGTGACACCACCTTAACTCTTTTTAAAATTTCAGCTAAATGTCCAATAATCATTTACTACATGGTTTCAGTGCATATAACAGTCTTCCCTTATAATTTAAGGGAGGCTTACAACTACTGGTATCAAGTATAACATTCGAGACAAATTGCTGGTTTTTCATCTGACAGAATGTTCAGTAATATTAGGTCCCTAAATTTCCTTTCAAGGAGAGAAACCTAATGGGATTTTGATACTCACTGCAATAACTGCTGGACGTTCCAGGTCGAATCAGAAAGAATATTTCAAGTCTCCAATTAATAGCGCTGCGCAAAGTCTACCTGGCATTCCGTGAATAAATCAAGATGATACATCTCTGTGTATAGAACACCCGGATACGCTGCAAAGTGAATGTAAAAAGTTGATAACACACTGTATGTGAACTGACAAGAGATTCTATTTTCTCAGTGCTCTTGTAAAGCAAAACAGTCAGGAAAAACAAGGAAGTGCACATCACAGAAGCGTGAGCCCAATATCTTAATCGCTGATTGTGAAGCGTGGCCCTGTCGAAACTCACTTTTATTGTGTATCTAAGAGACACACCTTCCCGCTTTTTTGAAAGATATTAAGGGCTCGTTCATACAGACATTTTCAATTCCGAAAATATTGTAGATAACGCCAAAGAACTTTAATTTCTGGTAGTGTGCTCCCTTATCGAGGCTAGTCTTGTCATAAAAACCTGCAGTGCAAGTCGACCACCTAATACGTACCAGTGGGTGCACCGCGTGACTGGTGGCTTTATCCAAAGCCTGTTGGTATGGCTAGTTATTCGATTCTCTGATAACAGGCTAAAGACAGTACGAGATATGGCTTTTTCAAATCTTCACCTTTTATAGACATAGAGGAAAAAAAAATGGCCAGAATGTCACCGAAAAACTGAAGGAGCAAATAATTATTCAGTTTTTAACTACGAAACTTCTCCGCTATTACCTTTATCTATTGTTTATAATATTGCCATCATATATATCCGCTGCATGTCGCGACAAGAAATAGTTTTTGATATAAGTGTTTGCCCCTTCATGGTCGGTCTATTTGCTATGCTGCGCTATTTGTTACCAAAGTCATTTCAGTTCCTTCCAACTTCCTGCTAGAGTTGCCAAGAGTGTAGCGAATGGGTTGCAGAAAAATATAATTAATCAAATAAAACAAAGGAACAACGAAGAAATAGGAAGGAAAAAAATGACTAGAACATGCGGCCTGTGGTCTTGGCTTACTTGCACGTGATCTCTATCGCATACGTTGAAGAAAGTGGCTGAACAGCATTAGGGCCTTGTACTGTTCCTCTGCTTCAAATGAACTGAATTGCTTGTGTGCAAATGATAAATAAGCCGTAGTGTAGCAACAGCGACAAGGCATATAGATGAAGGCATAATGAGGTCTACCTTTTCCGCATGAGTATACGTGTGTGGAGGATACAGCTTTCATGCCACGATGCCAACCTTAGCCAAACTGAGCGTTGTATGAGTGACAGCAGTGAAGAACGTAAGTTCTCATGCACGTTGATAAGCGCCATGGAAGCCCGGTTGCAAATAAGTCTACGTCAAAGCTCTCGAAATTTTAAAGAATGCAGCGTTGGTGCAGTCTAGAGATAGGCTGACTCTAGAGCTATTTGCAGCGTTTGCCATGACGCCCGGAAAAGACGCTGTGCGTGAATGGCGCGATCAGTATGTAATGGGTAAAGGAAGAAGTTGAGGTCCTACGATGCTTTCTCAGGCAATCTTTTTCCTTTGGTTGAATGAAAATCAGCAAGTGCCATAAAGATTCGCACGACTTTTACAAGGTTCGTTTGCCTTCGTTACTTTTTGTCGATGTTCTGTTTTTATAGCTGCGGTACAACCATAATTTTGGCGAATAAACCAGAGGTTAGTTAGCACTTGTTTTTATAGCTTATACGTTCATACGTAGCGCGTTTTCTGTTTCTAAAACCCGAGTTGCGCAATGATGAAGGTAATTATCTGGCTTCTGATTAAACCGTGCTGCGAAAACACCGCTGCAGTATAGGTAGTCACATCACTCTTCAGGCCAACGTGTTTAAGCTTCCAAGCTGGCAGGCTGAACGTTCAAGCATACCTACAGCCGTGACATCCAATTTCATTGGATTTCCTAGCCACAAAAAAAAAAAAAATGTGCAAGCGCGCGTGGTCAACTGCTACGCACGATTGCCCGCACGTGTCGTTGCTGCGTTAGGGTAAACATCAGCGGGAAGCGGCCAAGGGCTGAGTAATCAGAGTGTGTCAAAATTTTTTATTCGCAACAACGTGTATTCCTTTGCAGTTAGAAAGTAAAGCAGGCTTCATTAAGTATTTTCTCAACATAAGGGACGCTACAAGTCTGCAGAAATAAATAGAGATAGGGAACTACCCGTCGCTTCTTCACATAGTAGCACAAATACACTTCGTTTAGAAATGGATCTCTCGTGTTACCTAGGTGAACTAGTTTCGGCTACAGGTAGAAGGCCGCTAAATTACAAGCGTGATGAAAAACTACTGTACACGAGGTAATTGTTTGCGAGGTTGTAAACACATGCGCACTCCTGATGAAACAGGAACAGAAACTGACAACGGGAAGAATTCGTGAGGAAATTCTAATATCTAGGCAATACATAATGCGCAGCTGGATAGCGAACCACAAATGGCAGGTGACCGCCTCCTGCGTAGTAAACGAGAGAGCAACTTAGAAGAACATTGAAGGAGATAGGCCAGTATCCACTCTCTGCAAGGTGCAAACCTGCCAACTGAGAGAGTTCTGTCTGTGGTTGCTTCTGACGCGACAGGCCACCCTTCGACAACGTAGCTGCGTTTCGTGTCACGGTTTCTTGCTTTTCATACACTACAATATCTCACCCCTGAAGCCGTGACCGGTGTGCACCGTTTTGCCAGAACTCTGGTCACCTTTCCCATCCGCGATACGATTAGCGCGATCAGCCACATTTATTCACTATTTGGACTTCCTTCTATTAAGAAATTGGCTAAGTTTGAAATGACCAGTTATTAAATGCGTCCTACTCAGTACTCCTTCCTTCACATCTCCGTCCCTTTTTTTTTATTGTTTTGCAACTAATGCTTTCTTCACAATAACGTTAGTAAAAAACGCAATGGAGCACTTCTATGGCTTCTAAAATTTCTCCCTAGTAGAAATAAAGACAAAACCGAAGTCTTCTATAGCGACATTTTTATTTTTATAGTGAGTTTTGCGTTCCCTTCTTTGCAGTCAACACAGCATAGCTTCTTCGTTTCATCATGCAGTTGCACATCTTTGGAACGGAAGCATTTTTACCTACCACTTCCCCTCGAATGCCGGGCCCGTCTCCCCATCTGCACATAAACGACCACGACTAATGGCAATAACGAGACACGTAGTGGAGATGATAGTCATTTCATGAGCGTTCTGATTCAAGAGACTTCTTCATTACATTCTCGACGCCAAAACTTACGCTTGCTAAAGGAGTCATCTTTATTTATTAGCACTTGCGAAGAGGCACATATAAGAGGGACATTTGTGTCACCCATAGTAGAGTCTGTTCGCTCCCATGCCTGTCATTTTCGCGCAGTCAGCGCCACGCTCGGCGTCTACAAGAAATAGCAAGCAGCTGAAGCGACCGACTCTGAAAGCGTAGAAAGCAGACACGCTATATTATAATTGCCACATGCATTGGTTACTGCCTTGGAAGGGACGGTTGCGAAATAAGTGTGCCTAGCGCACTAACGTCTGTATTGTTTCCTTCACTACTAACGCGCACTAGCGTCCAAATGCCACGTACGTTATTTATTGAGTCTTGTTTCTGCTACCGTGTTCCCTTTCGATTTCAGATCTATCGATCTGATTTCACCTTTGTCTCGCACTATCATCGTGACGATTTTTCGCTAACGATTCTGCTGGGATGCACCGAGCTGTCGCTCTTTTACACTTTTTAATCAGCACGTGGATGTTCCACCAGTATTCTACCTCGTCCTTGTGGCTGCCCACTGCCGTCTCTGAAAGATATGCAGTTATCACACCCTCCGCTACGCCACTCCGCTACGTGCCTTAGCACCTCGTGTGACACACTTGGATGATATCGGGACATTAAAAGTACTGTGGTTGCACATGCTCACCGCACTTTTTCTTCCGCCTGTTTGTTTTACTTCTCGTTTCATTTCGTATGCGGCATTGATATCACTGCCGCCCATCTATCCACAGATCTCACGTATTATTCCCAGGTGTCAGAGCAACCAGTTTGTTACTTTTTTTGTAAATTTCTCCAAGTTGTCTCCGTTTAAATGATGAATCGTCTCAAGCATCAATATACTCGACGTCAGATTTATAACAATAGCCTAGTCCGAAAGGCACACACTGGTGTATTAATCCATGAGTGTCTGATTGCTTCTGCGCCAGAGTTAGTAATCAGTGTTGGTCAAATGTTTAGGGGAATCCCCCAAGGTGGAGTAGATTTGTAATAAGGGAGTAATTACTCATTGACATCCACCCAAGCGCAGCCCTACGGCTACAAAGGAAAGCTATACAGCTTTCTCAGAAACTTCGCAGTTAAAGAAAAATTCGTCCTGGTCCGGGGTTCGAACCTGGGATCACCGCTTCACCGGAGCAGTCGCTCTACCAATTCAGCTAACCGGGACGGTAAGCTTATGGTAGGGCGAGAGCGAATTGATCAATAACTCGAAGTGGGAACAGTGTTGGTCAAATGTTTAGGGGAACCCCCAAGGTGGAGTAAATTTGTAATATAGTAATTACTCATTGAGTAATTACTCATAATTACTCTGAGAAAGCTGTATAGCTTTCCTCTGTATCCGCAGGGCTGCGCTTGGGTGGATGTCAATGAGTAATTACTCCCTTATTATAGTTAGTAATCAGTTAGCAAGTTCAAAGTGTTCATTCGGACCGCGGTTGCATCAAATACATTAAAAGTAAGTATCGGTGCGGCATTTCTCTTATGATCTTCCACCTTCCAATTCTTTTCAATCTGTTCGAAATAGAGGCGCCAAATTTAACACTGGTATTTTTTCAGCCGAATTGAAACGGCTGGGGGAAAGTAAAAAAAAAACTAGTGTCACTTTTCAGAACCCAGTCAGAAAAATACAGGTACGCGAAGCGCTCTATTAGATTGTCGTAAACGCGCTTCTTTGCCCTGGCATCTAGGACAAGTATGTCAAAGAGTACAAGTACGGGGGTCAATACTCCCGCACGTTGGCAGTTCATGGCTGTATGTAACAGTCGCATATGTGTCGTATAGACAGCATGCGTTCAACTTTGGGCAATTTCCTCACTGGCGTCCCAGAACCCTCCTCGCAGCGCCGCCTCTCCCTTCTCCTCTTTTTTTCTTTCACGGCTGTTGCGCTCTTCGGTCTATTCCTCCGGCGAGTCTGCCTCCGCGCACCGCCGCCGCGAATCTGCGCGTCTTCTGGACCTGGTCAGCGCGCCTCTCAATGTGCTGATGCATGAACACGTAGGTGGTGGTGGAAACGTTTATTGCTAATGATGTAAATCGTAGGGGGCGCCTGGTTTGCCGCAAAAGTTTGCATGATTACGAGAATTGGTCTGGGTATCGGGCATGCAGCAGTATTGGGTATTGAGCAGTCCGGGTTTGTAGTTGTCGCCAATGTGCAGCCTGCGTTATGGTGAGGGACGGAGCGGGGGGTGCGTATTCCCTTCTTTTGTCTCGGTAATACGAGAGAATATCACGGAAGGAGACCAGGTAGTGCGCGGGCCGCGGGCGAACGGACCGTCGTGTGAATCGCCCTTTAACGCCATTTTAAGTACGTGCGCAGTCGCCTTCTTTGCGCGAGGAACGTGCCGGCCACACAAATGGCTCGAAGGGCAACGCGAAAATCGCGAGCCGGCCGCCCTAGAAGCTCGCCAGGAGCAGAACAGCTGTGAAAGACAATACGAGCAGAATCGCTTTATTAAGGCGAAAGCCTTTAATGCCTCATACTGTCGTGAGCAGGGAATGCTCAATACCCAATACTGCTGCATGCCCGATACCCAGACCAATGCTCGTAATCATGCAAACTTTTGCGGCAAACCAGGCGCCCCCTACGATTTACATCATTGGCAATAAACGTTTCCACCACCACCTACGTGTTCAGGCGTCAGCACATTGAGAGGCGCGCTGACCAGGTCCAGAAGACGCGCAGATTCGCGGCGGCGGTGCGCGGAGGCAGACTCGCCGGAGGAATAGACCGAAGAGCGCAACAGCCGTGAAAGAAAAAAAGAGGAGAAGGGAGAAAAGAGCGGAGGAGGAGAGGCGGCGCTGCGAGGAGGGTTCTGGGACGCCAGTGACGAAATTGCCCAACTTTGGCTTTGGTTCCTGCGGTCTTAAAAATACGTTAGCTGTCTCCCTACATGCCAAGCTTGCTGGCCTCAATCAAATACATGCGCACATCTCTGTGATACGTACAGGAAAAGCAGTTTGTGTAGCGGCAGGGAAAGGGGTAGTGTACACTACATAAATGGTTTTTTCTTGTCGTGCAGCTTTCTGTCCTGTCAACCGAATATTTACGAGGCGCAAAATCTCGCCATAATTTAACTGTTTTCGTCCCTGTAAAATAGGTTACCTGTGGTCAAATTATTAGGCGCACATCTACGATGTACCTTTCATAAGCGTGATGGCTTCACCTAATAAAATAATGTAGTCGAACATACCTTGAAATGAACTCGCGAAGAGTATTGAAGAAATCAAATGCAAACTGATAAACCGAGTAAATTATTTATTTCTGAAAATCTATTAATTGTACTCTTGAATTTAGCCTTCGGTAATAAATTTTAAAAAGACGGTAAAACATACAGGGGGTTTCGTTTTGAGGGCCCGGCACCACGGTGGACTTGTTCAGAAATGGCTTTTGAAAAGCCCTTCATTTGTTGCAGAAGACAAAGCGCCAGATTTTAGAAACAGCTCTCTTGCTTCTGAAACTCAATAGCTAAAATCGCAAAGCTCAGTTTTGCCCCGCAAAGTATCCAATCTTGAATGACACACGAAAGAAAATAGTGTGGAAATTCCAGACGTTGCACTTCCCAAGGTCATGTTCACGGAACATGAAATCAGACCGTTAGTGGCGAAACTGTCTCAGTCCACCTGTCGATCGTAAAGTTATCAAACACGCAGCGAGAAAGCCTGAAAGTTGTAAGAAAATTGCCGCAAGATTTTCCTTTCGGACTAGGAGCACAGGGATTATCAGCAATGGGGCGGAAAGACATCATTTGCCTTATAATAGAGAAGAATGTGGGCAAGCATTGAGACTGAAGCCCATCATTCTTTACGACCAGTATGAAAAAAAAAAAATCCCATGTTCCATGGTCCTACCATGAACAAGAGTCAAGAAGCAGATTTTTGTTACGGTGTTAAATTGCCAAAACATGGCCCGTAGATTGACCTACAGCTGAAAGAGGGCGGATCGCTAGTGAGCTGGGCGGACCAGCACAGCATAATTTCAGCAATAACTCATTTTTACAGTCATTCTTTTAAATCAGCTGCTCAAAAAGCATTAATTTTGCAATTCTCAGCAAGCTCAATAAATAACGTAGTGCCCTGTACTTCGCATTCTGCTGTTCAATTCAAGAGCGCAGTTTAAATAAACTCTGTCAGGATGCTTGTTATGTTTTCTTGTGTGTGTTTATTTTTAGATCATTGGTATTTCTAAAACTTGATTTTGAATGGCCGTGTTTCCACTGCTTGAATGATTTCTTGCAAAATAAACCTATCGGCGTAGCGTGATAGTCCGAATGACCTGTCCAGGCCGACTTTAAGAATCATATTAAGACACATCGGGCAATATCACGGACATGAGCGAGATATATATGCATCTAAGTGTGAATCGGAACTGATGAATTGCAATGAAATTATTTTCAAATGTTATGGAAGGAATTCATTTCATTGTCGTATTTATCAGTCACATGCTCATCTAATAATTTTTTCTTCGCTCGAGGGTAATGCATCCAGATCTCAGCATAGCAAAAAGAGAAGCAAAAAATGTTTCCGACACCCCATGGACTTCATCTTCCAACAGGTACGTTCGGTGTTTTTCTTGCAGGCTTTTTGAAAGTGGTATTGCAAACATGCTTTGGAGATCTACGCGTACATCTCACGACTTTATGAAAACGTACCGGGATTCCATCGGTGTGTGTTTGCACTTAAATATCTATCCACTTTGTATGGCTTCAAGAGCTGCTGTTTTTCGTTATGCGTATATAATGTGGGAAACACTTTTTTTGTTCTTTATAATCGCTACTGATGGCATATAAGATTTTTTATCGTTTATGGGGGTTTAGCTTCCTAAAGCGACTTAGGCTAACATAAGAAAGCAACATATTCTCTATACCTGTTGAGCTTCACCTCCTTCAGCTGTCTATGAGTAGTACGTGGGTTGAGCCCTGTCGCTGTCGTCGGCGTAACCGAGTGAACGATAGTACGGCCGCTCGCTCGCAGATGGCGCCAGAGTGGTGCGCTCTGTGTAGAATTGTAGGAAACCGTAGGTAAAGATGATGGCGAATCTTAATGAGAATTGCCAACACAGTAAACAAAAAAATAATAAAGAAAGAAAAGCTGAGCATGGTGGCAATTGCCACCACCCCGTTTCAAAGGGGGCGCTCCTATCTATCCATCCATCCATCCGTGAGCGCCGTCGTCCATCACCAGTGCATGAGCGGAGGCCGTGTGGCTAAGGAAGGGGAGTCTGTCTGCGGCTGCACGAGCCCACGCGCGCCCACGCACCGTCTCCTCGCAGTCGCACAACACTCGGCTCCGTTGGTGGTGGTGGTGACAACTTTTTAATAAACTAAAGAAGAGTTTGCAGACCAAAAATGGCCCTTTACATAGGTGGAGTCCATAGTCCGGGACGCCGCTGGACGAGGCCGCTACTCGCGCCCGTTGGACTAGAGCCCTTTGAGACTCCAGCCCCGAGCAGTTGAGCAGGGCTGCCTCCCATGCCTCTCGGGAAGGGGAAGGATTGGGGGGAAGGGAAGGATTCTTCTGACAGGCCCAAACCATGTGGAAGGTATCGGATACTTCCCTACAGTGAGGGCAGCGCCCATCAATTTTGGGGCGTCGAAATGTTTCGCTATTGCAGGACACAACAGAGTGTTGGTCTGCAGGCGCCTCAGAGTTCGCTCATCGGCTTTACTCAGGCCCTTAGCAGGGACCAGGAAAAGCCGATGGCGTTCGCAATAGTCGTCCAGAATTTCCCTGAACCGCAGAAGAGGTTGCACAATCTCTGAGTCGGAAGAGCCTGGATGAGGTGCCCTGTAGGTAAATGCTCGAGCAGCCGCGGCCGCAGCCTCATTACCTCTAACGCCCTGATGGCCCGGAGTCCAAACTATGCGTTTGGGCGAAGGGGCCGATTTCCTTACTGCGCGCTTTAATATAGAGTAGGCTAAAGGTGAAACCTCGCTGTTGGCGGGCGCTGCTGAGAAATGTGTTGCATGCGACAGATTGTACGCGTTGGCCACGCTACTAGCAGCGTTGTCTTCCTGGTATAAACTGTCCGCTTATATAGCACAAGACAAATAGTCTCAGCCAGTGCTTTCTGAAGAATGAGCGCACAACCGGTGGAAATGTTTGTCTGCCGCTGTTGCTAAACGAGCTGCCCGAGCAGAGGCTCATCGCCGCCTAAGCACTCAAGTAGGACGCTGCCATTCGCGCCACCTAAACACAAGCTCATTGCCGCCGCCGAGAGAACCCAGGAGCTCACGGTGGCTAAGTAGAAGCTAGGTGGAGCTACGCTCAAATTTCGCATTAGAGAGTATCGCAATCGTCCTTAGAATTTTTCTCTAAACTCTTATTTTCTTTTCTATTTCTGACAACCAGGCTAATAAATAAAGCCTATGGTCTGTGATCATATTGCCCTAAATGTTTACGAGCATTCTAAGTCAGCTGCGCAGGGAAAGACAAGGTGACTTCATGAATATGTTAGCAACAAAATCATGGGGTCAGCCCTGATATGAGCAAAGGACCCAACAGTAATGCCGGGTCAAACGTAGTCGAAACTGACCATTCCGGTCGGGCAGATATGCACATAGAAATGGGCTAGACAGAGAATATAACATATCATGCTTAAGCTACTTTACGGCTTATGAGAATTGATTTCAACAGTAATATATTGCCCTGTTTGGTTATATCTTGGCGAACACCAAACCTTCCAGATCAGTGGTAATTCAAGAAAGTATGAAGCATCATAATAAATATGTGAAATATCTAAAGCCACAGGCCACTGTGTAGTCATGTGACTTGACAATGGAAGAGATTTCCTCACATTGATTTAAACTTTGAAACAGAGGGCAATATGGCTCCATAAAACAGCTCAAGGGCTGAAACTCTCGATATAGAAAACATGGTTGGCCAGGCGCGTCGCATTACTAAAGCATATTTCTGTGAATTGATAATAACTGAATAATAATGTGTGTCGCTTTCACTTTTTTATATACGTGCAGCGCTCAATCACGTTCCGTTTTGGCGGATCAGTTTAACTTGACGGGTGTTTTACCAAAGAAGCACGATTTGAAGGCCAAGCTTGTCGGAATTCGTTGCCGTACCTTAACTGTCCAGTTAAACGCTACAGCTTTATTAATTACGTTTGACTTTTATTGCTGACGCATAAATCATGGATTTTTTATTGAATTGAAACAGCGAGTTCGCATTGAGGAGACAGCCGACACTTTCTATATCCTTTTGTTTCAAGCGCCACAAGTTTCGTAATGACGAACCAAATCGTTAAAAAAGTTACCCTGAGGAAGAACTTTCCCCATTATATGTCGTATTACTCCGCTTAGAAACCCGCCGCGTTGGCTCAGTGGTTGCGGCACTCGGCTGCTGGCCAGAAAGACGCGGGTTAGATCCCTGCCGTGGCGGCTGAATTTCGATGGAGGCGAAATTCTTGGGGCCCGTGTGCTGTGCGATGTCAGTGCACGTTAAAGAACCCCATGTGGTCGAAATTTCCGGAGCCCTTCACTACGACGTCCCTCACAACCTGTGTCCCTTTGGGACGTTGAGCCCCATAAACCAAACATATTCCGCTTAGAAGCTTTCAAGTGTTTTGTAGTCCCAGTACTGCTTGTACTCTTCGCGCTCAATCTGGACGAACTTCTCACTATATGTAATAAGCCGAGAATGTTGGGCAGAAAGAGACGCTGCGTAGAGTATGCTTTTAAGTGTTAGCCATTGCTTGCTGCACAAAAATAAAAATTTGAATACTTAGGCATGCTTGCTTTGGAAGTCGGGAACACTAGCATTCTTTTTGGTTTATTGCGGTGCATTGCATCCTGCGAAGTGCGAAGCTTATCGTGCGTTATCCGTAAAGCAAAAATTCGTTGCAAGTTGAGATTTGGAAGATGTGCAGTATAACACAGTGATGTTTCAGGTAACTGCATGTTAATTGAAGGCACAGTATGTCCACGTTCCGGCGAGTATTGCCGAGTGGCCTTTTCGGGGGATCTTGAAACCGACAATTTGAATATATGTGAAAGCATTGAACGATAGTATCCGGTGCCTTTTTCCGTTTTTTTTTTCACTAGTTCTTCAAAGCGAACCAAAAAAATTCAATCTTCTTGGCAGCCACCCTGCAACATACGGTTTTTGAGGTCGTAACATACCAAATGGGATAGTAGTAAAAGAAATCCGAAAAATTACAGCCCCGCAATGGCTACAGTAAATGCCGCCCTGGGCTTTATTTCTCACAAAGAGTGCTTTTTCCTCTGCAACTTCGGTTCAGTTTTTTTCCGCCTAGCGAAACCCTTTTTTAGTACTCGCATTGACTCCGGCATGCTTTTGGCTGTGGAACTTTTTATATTAATCACACTTGCCATTCCGGCCTTTACATTATTCGGCCTGTGTGCACATGTCACATGCCACGTGCCGTACCCGGAGAAATTTTTTTTCAATTCCACCAGTGGTGTGCCAAGCGGTAAACACAAGCGGTATGCCGCGTGCTCACTAATAAGACTAGTTTATTTATTTTACCAATGTAAAAAAATACTCTTAGGTCTTGCACAGTTCATCAAGCAATAAATATCATCAGTATTTTTCATGACCGAACTAAATTAAAAAAACGCTTTAATTATTCAGATCAATGACAACTTTTATATTCGTAACCTCCTTACCTGTCTTACTTAAGAAGTTTAAATTCAATATGTAGTCTTAGCCAGTGAGGGGCACCATCAGTTTTCGAAGGAGATGTGCCGTTCGCGCAATTGGGAACAAGAAACAAATATGAATTCTTTACGAATCTCTTAGATTTTTTTGCAGTTTACCCGCTCGAACGCAACCGCTTTTGCTATATCGTGAAAAGAAAATCACTGCCAGAAACGGGCCAGCCCGGGAGCGCAAGATTTAATTAATGAGAAAGTGTTGGATTCTCATTGCTATGCAGCCACATTGAACAGTTTAACGCAGTAACAATAAACTGCACTCAAGTGCTCGACCTCTACTTTTTACACCCTCATGTACAGCCTTTGTCAAAAGTTTAGAGCCCAGCGGGATGGCTTCTAAGCCGTGTAGGGAGGCTCCTCTGCCATTTCTGAAAGTCGTACAAGTTGGATGCGGCTCTACCAAAAATCTTCTTACATTCAAAAGATTTTAATCGCTAAATATTCGACACAAGCGGCACGGTGTGCCACAGATGCAAGCCCCTAGGGTTCTAAGCTTTTCACAAGGAGGTACGTTTCTGCAACCGCTTTCTGTCCGATCAAAGAGACCAAACAGTAAAGCTTGTCATACTGTCCACCATTAAGATTTAGAGAACGGAAACTTGCTGAAAATTGCCGGGGCGCTTGCTGTTGAGAGTGCTTAAAGAGATACGGCGATCGGAATCTCACTTACAGAGAACAAGCAGCAACGTCACTTCGCGCCTTTAGATGCGGTGCAAGTAAAAGAGATCAAAATAGAAATCGTGACAGAGCCATCCGTAAGTGCTGCGGTTAAATTGTTCGTAAGGTATCTCTTTGTTTCTCAAAGCACTATACATGAGAAAATGTGAGAAAGCAGCATGAGTGCTGTCATTGTTACACCTGGGGCCGTATTCTAAGCTCTCCATCTTCCATGGTCCACTTCGTGTCCATTTGATCGTCTGTCGTTGGTCACTGAGATGTACCCGTGGCTTTCAAGCGTCTGTGGGAAGCTAGCTGGTCATGGATGGTTGGTGACAGCACCTCAGCATTGGCTGCATATCACAGCCAATGGCAGCCAGTGATCAAATGTGGAAACCTGCTGTTGACAGACGGCTACCATGCACCCCACTATTGGCTGCATATCGCAGCCAATGGCAGCCACAGATCAAATGTGGCCACCTGCTGTTGACAGACGGTTACCATGCGCCTCACTATTGGCTGCATATCGCAGCCAATGGCAGCCATTGATCAAATGGGGCCACCTGCTGTTGACAGAGGGCTACCATGCACCTCACTATTGGCTGCATATCATAGCCAATGGCAGCCAGTGATCAAATATGGCCACCTGCTGTTGACAGAGTGCTACCATGCACCTTACTATTGGCTGCATGTAGCAGCCAATGGCAGCCAGTGATCAAATGTGGCCACCTGCTATTGACAGACGGCTACCATGCACCTCACTATTGGCTGCATATCGCAGCCAATGGCAGCCAGTGATCAAATGTGGCCAGCTGCTGTTGACAGACGGCTACCATGCACCTCACTATTGGCTGCATATCGCAGCCAATGGCAGCCATTGATCAAGTGTGGCCACCTGCTGTTGACAGAGGGCTACCATGCACCTCACTATTGGCTGCATATAATAGCCAATGGCAGCCAGTGATCAAATGTGGCCACCTGCTGTTGACAGAGTGCTACCATGCACCTCACTATTGGCTGCATGTCGCTGCCAATGGCAGCCAGTGATCAAATGTGGCCACCTGCTGTTGACAGACGGCTACCATGCACCTCACTATTGGCTGCATATCGCAGCCAATGGCAGCCAGTGATCAAATGTGGTCACCTGCTGTTGACAGAGGGCTACCATGCACCTCACTATTGGCTGCCTATCGCAGCCAATGGCAGCCAGTGATCAAATGTGGCCACCTGCTGTTGACAGAGCGCTACCATGCACCTCACTATTGGCTGCATATCGCAGCCAACGGTACAGCTAAAGATGACGTCTCGTCTCAGGTCACGCTATGGCGGGGTCCCTTCCTACTGACACTAGAAAGCCACGGGTATACCTGAGTGGCAATTGACACAGGGCACCATGCACGCGGCATGGACCATGCAAACCGGAAAGCTTACAGAATAAAGCCCCTGGGCTGGCATCGCTAATTTAGTTGTTTTGAAAATGCACACTCGCATTTTCATGAGGCGCCCGACAATTATTTTTCTTTAGATCGGAGGCTGCGCGCTCGCACTGGTAATTATTCCATGGACATGCTTTCAAAAGGCATGTCTTTAATATGCATGAATGCTTCCGTCTGCTTTGCGCAGAATGTCAGGAGGTCTCTTTTGGTGATGTTTGTTCTATTTACACAGGTAAAAAATGTGCGAAAATACCTTTGTACGGACCTAATTGGAAACGAAAATGGGTCGCTGACGTTTGCACGCGAACTTAGGAGTACAGAACATGTTTCTCAGCTTTGAATTTCGATAAAGTTTCGTTCAACATTTCAGTTTTTGGCACAGGGCTAGTTAAACACGATCGGACTAAAAACCAGAAAATAGTCTTCTCTATCCACAGCAAAACATTGCGTTTGAGCAAAATATGTCCGGATTATTGAATCCCTGTGCCTGAACGTGATAACGCCGTTCACTCTTCTCATGTTATAGAAATGCTGCACTATATATGGAAATTGTATTAAGTTGTCACTCATCTTTTTTTCCGAGCCACGAAAAAAAAAAGGTACACTTCCAATAAGCGAAGAAACGTAAAACGCACCTAACAATCTTTTCTTGTAATGTTTGTGGGCGGTAAAACGCGCCACGAAATGTAAATTGTGGTACATGAATTCAAATTATCTTCCAGTATTTTTCAAAGTGACGAACCATAATAATATCTATAGTAATATCAGTGCCGGTACCAGCAACAGCTTCTGTCCGAACTGTTTGTTAAACGTGTTTCCTCGCTTACTGCGCTGAATCAAGGAGCTAATCTGCGCCTTGTGTGAGCTTCACCCTAATGAAAATTGAATCACAAGGACGTAGGAACACTTTCTTTTCTTTATAAAAGTTCAGTACAAATCGCAACACTTCTTGTCTCGGTTTTTGTAAAGAAGCACCGCTTATACCTTGCACTTAAAGCTAGTAAGATGTACACTAGACGAAAAAAACATTTTAACACATTTTTGTTACTCTATGAAGGCCATGCTTGCCACTTTAAGCCATCTATGCTGAAGCACCCAAGAAGCGGGCTAGAACATGTGGCAGTATGAGAAAAGAAAGTCGAATGCTAAAGTGCACACATGCGTAGTGCACACATGCAAAACACACGCAAATAGAGCGCATTTTCGTTGCTCTCAAAAAAGGTACTCTTAGCGTGACCGAACCTTCATCATTACCAGACGCGATCAGATGGCCATACGCAGTGTGCTTGTGTACGCATCCCTCACAGTTTTGCGTGTGCTGTAAACAACAAAAACACAACACTTATACTTTGCTGTGCCGCAGCGTCCCTCGAATGTGGATGGATGGGTGGATGGATAGGAGCGCCCCCTTTGAAACGGGATGGTGTAAATTGCCACCACACTCAGCTTTTTTTTTACTTTATTTTTGTTCAGCTGTGTTGTTAATTCTCATTAAGATTCGCCATCTTCTTTTACTGCGGTTTCCTACACTTCTAACCTGATGTCACCTCTCTGCTTTTCAGCCACCAATCCTCCAATCGCTTTTTGCTAACTTCCACTGCAGATTTATTTACATGACCATTGTTATATTTAAACTCTACGCCTCCAGGAAGAATGACTGCGCCTGCATCGACATCCTGATGGTTGCCATCACATTTGAGTATGAGGTGTTCGATTGTTTCCACAGATCTACCACACACACCACATGTATCATCTTCAATTTGTTTTTGTAGCTGAGCGTTCTAAGACACCCTGACCTAGCTTCAAAAAGTAGGGCACTGCCTCTTGAGTTATCATAGAAAAATTCTTTCCTGATCTGCCTTTTATAGTATTGATATAGTTCTACACTATGCTTCTTTTCAATTGAATTAATCCAATTTTAACTTCCGCGTTTTTAACCTGTCCTTTAATGCTCTTTCTTTCTCCGTCCTCGTGTCCGGCATACTTACTGGTTAGTTTTCTGGTTCTTTTCGGCCACTGTGAGTCGACGGTCTTTCTGTATAGGTATTTTAATACCTTAGCTGCCCACTTGGTATCGTCCAATTTCCTCAGGCGTTCATATAGCATTTTAGTCTTAGCTTCCCGTGCTTCGAACGATGCCCAGCCCATATCCCCTTGTACTGCCTCATTTGTCATTTTGCCTTGGGCACCTAGTGCTAATCTTCTTCCAACAGCTCTCTGATTTACGTCTAATCTCGACTGAACTTCTGCCCTTAAGCACAAAACCGTATTCCCGAAAGTAAGCCCCGGCATCATTATTCCTTTCCAAATACCTCTTAGTACTTCATATTTGTTGGACCCCCATAATGCCCTATGCTTCATTATCCCGGCGTCTCTTCTCCCTTTTGCCCTAACAGACTATTCATGCTTTTAGTGCATATCTGCCGTTTGTTTAGCCATATCCCGAGGTATTTGTATTCAGTCACTCTGGGCACGTACGTACACACTATGGCGCCACATAGACACAAGAAGTCAAAGAACCACAAGAAGTCAAATAATATTAGTGCTGCAATGAATACTGAATTACTGATGACAAGAGTGGTTGCATTCGCTGCCTTTACCTTGCTCAAAAAAAAATGGCTGAGGCTTAGCTAAGGTTAAGCCTAGTCAGAAGCGAAGCATATTGATGGCTAGGCTTGGTAATACATGGCTTTCCTTGGTTGACGTTCATCCCGCTCTTCATCGGTCTCTGTGGCACGCTGAAGCTTTCGCTTCTCGTTCAAATCAGCCCTGCTTCTAGGCGACATCCCAACACCTGGCCGCCTCGTAAGTGCCCGGAGAGCGAGGCAAGCTCAGCTTTATACCGCTGCTGTAGCGTCACGTGGTCAGCTGCAGCGCCTCTGATGTGGAGCCTCCACCGCCGCGGCCGACCGCGCGAGCCGGCAGCCCATCTCGCCTCTGCTGTGACGTCATGTTGTCACGTGGTCAGCCGCCGCGCCTCTGATGTGGAGCCTCCACCGCCGCGGCCGACCGCGCGAGCCGGCAGCCCATCTCTCCTCTGCTGTGACGTCATGTTGTCACGTGGTGTCACGTGGAGACGCTAAAGGTCAATGGTAGCTCCACCGCCGCGCTCGACGGGCTGTAGTGTAGCTCTAGTAATATACTTCGCATAAAAAATAATTTAAACATAATGGCTAACAAAAAGCTATCTGACTGCTTAGCCCGGTGTCGTTGCCATGGCAAACTGTACACTGGATATACTGAGGTCTAAAAGGCTGAGAGATGCCATATTACCTGCAAGCCAAGAGCCAGTTTCCGCTTATGCTTTGACGACTGGGTGACAATGGGGAAAATAAAAGCGGACACCACCATTCAGAGCGACCTATCGGGAGGAAGAATGCAACCGCGGCTTGTATTTGTTACGAAGTGGGTGTGCAGCGTGCTGCCAGCTTATAAACGCAGCACGCAAAATGCCCGTACCGCACGCATGCGATCTTTTTAAGCGCGCATACGCCCGCAAGACGCGGTGAGATACGCAGTGCTCTGCGCATGCGCGTTCGTTACCCGCAGAAGCTCAATACGTACGTCCAACATAAAGTTTGGACTCATGGGGCTTAACGTCCCAAAGCGACCAAAGCTATCAGGGACCATAAATTTTCAGTTTCTTTCCTAATCCTGGGCTCTGTTCAGCGGGATGACTCAGCACCTCAAGCAACCAACTCTTACTAGCCCCTCGCTTTACACGTCCTGTGAATGTCCACAGACTGTATCTAATTTCAGCTTGGATATAAACTGCCGTTCGTAGCCTAACCAAGACTGCTTTTTTGATATTTCCAGGGTTATGTAGGATGAGCTTGCATGGAAAAATACAGCAGCGAGGGGAGACCAATTATTCTGGGTCAACTCAAGCAAAAGCCACCACAGATTGCGCTCGAACCTCTCCGATTTATTTCAGCAAATTTGTGGCTTTCTATTAAACCATCAAAAGCAATTTCTCAAAGTAAATTATTTCTCGGGAAATATTTTCCTGTCCTTTGACGGCCTTTTGAATTTTCCGGACTACTGAAAAGCTAGGTCTGTTTAAAAAATTACGAACAAGCTGTTATTTGTTTTTTGCACACATATGTGAGCAATGCATAGCAGTTCTACTTTGCATCATGCATCAAGAAATTCTCGGTATCCTTCTGATTTTTTCCTATGGCTATTTCCTCTTGACCGCTTTTAGAGTATCCTCCTTCTGATAATGATTCACCCTGATTAAGCTGAGCTCCAGGCCACGAGAAGCTTGTACCTATTTTATCACCTGTGAGTACCCATCGGCACAGGGGATCGAACCCCGCACCTCCCGCATCCGAAGCGAATGCTCAGCCACTAGGTCACCGGTCCTCCTTCTCTGTAACCTGTTTTATTCTGTCAGTACTAGACTTCGTTAAGTCGTTTAGCTTAAGCTTCTTGGTAGCCTTTCACAGCTCTGCCAGCTCTTTTATATCTATGACGTTAAAGGTTTTCATATTTTGGCGCTTCAGAATCAGAGTTCTAGTCTCCTAAGAAAGCTTGCCAGTTTCCTGTATAGGCAGCCTACCCCCCCCCCCCCCCCCCCCCCCTTTATTGTGCACTCCATAATAATATTTGCGAGAGATTCTTCTCCGCAGCACTACGTCCATCATCCTCCGCAAAAAGGGAATATCTGTACTTTAGCGAGATTTTGAACCTCCTTTTAGACTTACCGCTAGCTCAGTGGCGTGCTTCATCCTTAGTAGTAGTAGTGTCCTAAGTTCCCTTTCAAATCTAAGTTAATTCGCGACCTAACCATTATAAGGTGACTACATCTCACCTGGTCGAGCATCCCCAAATTGCGCACTCCGCCAGGCTGCAAGAGAGAACGGGGTCGATTTCCTTTTTATTCTTCCCGTTGGGACTTTTCAAGTCAATTTCAGAGAACTCCCGTTTACGGAAGAAGGTATTCATGTTTCGTAAGCATTTTCGTTCTGCAAACTCTACTAATATCTCCCCTCTTCTGTTCCTAGAAGCTATCCCATAGTCACCTACTGTGCTATCCGCCGCCTGCTTTTTGCCTCTCTTGGCGTTGCACCCGCCCATGAGTAAAGTATTCTTTGTCTTTGCTATGCTCATTCCAGGTTGCACATATTCGCAGAAGCTTTCGATAGTACGCTCGTCATAATTGGACATAGGCGCGTGAGCGTGTACCGACGCTTTATTTTGTACAGAAATGTGGCTGCGCTGCTGAGAAAACTACATTAAACTCTCGAAACCCTTCCACAATTCAATCGCCCGACCGCGAATGATGCACTGCTGTGAAGTCGTTTCAATGACGCCTTTGCAACGACGTCTATCAGAGGCGCCACTTCTAAAGGCAGGAAACACGGCCGGAAGCCAAAACTAGCCTGCCGGTCCCGTGACTAGGCGGGTCCGCTGTCACTGTCGGTCATCACCCCCCCGCCCCCCTCCTTTGTGTACTTCACCTAGTACCGAAAAGCCTATGATCACCGCTGCTTCGTCTCTGTCTACGTCTCCTTGCAGCGCGTGCGTTCGGTACAAATAGGCTCCGTGCGTCCGAGGGTCACTACATGAAGTTATCGAGAACAGCCACAGACTACACCACAAACCGCTTACTGCGCTCACGCACCTATAATTCGGCAACACTAAAGCGAGATTTTGCTTTTCGGTGCGTTGTGTGCTCTCGTGAAGTGTTCACGTAAGCCTCGAGGAATCCTCAAAAGCATGCGAGCAGCAGTCGCTCTCTAACGTTCATCAAGCGGCGCATTGCGCTGTTTATTATTGCGTGTTTTTTGAGCTACGCAGTATGCTCACAGACGACCCTTGTGCTCGACTCTGCTGTGGCCTTTGCTTCTACGTTCCTTTATTGCTTCCTGCCGGCTGTAAGCAGAAACTAACCAGGGTACGTTCCGCCCAGCTGCAGTGCTGCCTGCCGGATTTAGTTTATGGCAGGGAATACACACATAAAACCGAAGAACTCGCATCCGCTTGCTGAACGGCTTTCTTGCGGAAGTGCTTGTACCATTATACTGATTTAGCTGGATGTCGCATCTGTATGAAGCAGCTTCGCCGTGGGGAACGAGAACTCGAATAAAAGCTGTAAAACCCTGTTCATGATTGCCTGCAGTACGAAAAGTGTTTCTCTTATCTGCTAAAAGAAAATTAATAATGCATGTACGTGGTACTTCTCAGATAATATTCAGCGCATCTCAAAGCACATTCGCCTTTCCACTGCGCAGAAAATACGGAAACCATGCACTAGCATCGTGCTTCGGACGGTGACAACGTGCTTGCGTGCGCGTGTGTGCATGAGGGCTTACCACAAAAAAGAACCAAATACTTTTCACTTTCGCACCGGCCGAAGCTTGCACAAACCAGCCATTTTGACGGCTGTAGTGAGCATGAAACTACTTCTCAGGCCGCCTAATAAGCACAGCACAGTGTGAATTCTATTAAGAGTCAGCTGTTCTGAACTTGCCGCGTACAGCGGCCACACGCAGCCTTACAGCACAGAATCCAAAGCAAAAGTCTAAGCGTTCATGCTTGCATGGAGCCTCTCTCTGCATCGTCTGTCCTTTAGTCCGTAAAACGAGATTTCATTGTGATACATGGTTTTCTGTGGGCGGTATAAAGAACAGCTGTCACGTTGTAATATTCATTATTTCGCTATAAAGCGTTTAGTTAGAGCGGAAATTAAACTGTATTTAATTCGAGTAATGTAGAAACCCATATATTTACATAATTTATTCGCAGCGCGTCATGAACTGTTGTACCTCAGAAGCACCGCAAGTAGCACGTGCGCTACATTTAAATATTAGATCTATGTCGTGCTTCCAAGTTAATATCCACTTCTAACATTGTCTTAAGTGAAAAGTTAGAGAGGAACAAATTGACTAAAATTTAAATTTAAACTTTTTAATAGAGCAAGGCATAGGCTCTTATTATCATGTTTGGTTGTCTCTGAAACAGGACCTTTGAATTTTGAACCGGGGTAATTAAATAGCCACTAACAACAACAACATAATTTACTACACACTATATTTTAAACAAACATCAAAGTTTATGCGTCTTCCCTTTTTGCTTAGCCTTTCTTCCCGGCTTTTACAGGTCACTTGAAGAAAATCCGATGGGCATAATTTCAAAGTCGAATCTACGTTTACATCTGAGACGTTACATCAAGTTTTATGTGAAGAATTATACTGAGGCTCTAATCAGCCTACAGCCCGTTGTGCGAAATTTTAAGGCTGTAAAAATATTTTCATAATGAAAGGAGGGTATTTAAGCCTTCACAATAAATAAATTCACTTAGGTTCAGGTTTCTTGCTAAATTTGCCGCACTGCTATGCCTACTCTGTCACCACCTTTATTAAACGGCACCGCAGCCTCAAAATAACGTCAAAGTAAGAAGCCACCCCATTGCTATCATACGATTACTTGACAAGAGAAAACCTTTGAGCTTAGCTGGGCAAGCAAAACGCTGAAAACGGGGCCACGGACAGAGTATAGTAAAAAAAATACATCCGGTGCCCTACCACGTCACCTACCTACGAATGTCCATTGGCATATTTATGTGCTTTGCCGGAAAAACGAAAGAGCATTCCTCATCCGCTATAGGCTTTGATCAAACGGGAAGTCCTGCTTGACAGTAATTTCAGCATCTGGAACAGCGGATGTCTGTACTGGGTTCTAGGAGCTCTTTCTTGCTGCAGTATCAAAATCTGAGAGTTGAATGCTCGTCCATCCTGTTTCTTTCTTTTGACTTCTCTTTGCCTCAACGCTCCACTAGGAAAGGAAACAATCATTTCACAGCCGAAGTCTGGCATAGCACATCAATTGTATGCGCTAGCTTGTATTAGCTCCAAGTGCCAGCCATAGAAAGGCGCAGTCACCTTTTGGGACGCCACGTGGGAGGCGCCATTGCAGTTTATTGGTGTTTCAGCAGCAGACACGGCAAATACGCGCACCGATCCACGCAGGATAGTATTTTACCGGAGGCTGAAAGAACCAGCGCAAGATCTGCGCCACATCAAAGGTAAAACAGAAGCGTTATGCTTTCTCTCCGGCGTTTGAAGTGTTTCTGTGGTGTCTATTCAGCCATTAACAAGTGCCAAAATGCTTTTTTTTTTGCTGTCATTGTGGAGTGAGTAATTATTATTATCCTCATTCTATCGATCCATTTCAAACATTCATCGCAGTTATTCGCTCTCTGTTTAATGACCGATGGACGACAGCGGTGGAGCAGAGGTCAGCCGAAGCAGTGGAAGCACAGTTCAATGAGACTGAGCGGAAAGCAAGGGTTACGTTATGACGATCAAGCTCATAAACTTATGCAATAAGTTAACTTGAACTTTTCGACCAACTCAGCTTGCATGTCTGACACAGGTAGTGTAAACACCAACAAGGCAAGCACCTTAGCGCAAATGATGGTACTGGTAATAAGTAATAAACGATTATAACAAATTAAAATTGTAGTAGGTTTAGGGTGAATAAGTGTGTCACAGTGGTATGACTTCCAAGTTAGAAAAACAAGCTAGGAAAGGACGCTCTGGCGTCAGGGGCAAGAAAATCTTTGGTCTGCAAAAGAATATCTTTCATGCTATGTGTTCAGTCCTAGCAGAACATTTGAAAGTACGTTGTTATGACCGGCTCGTCTGAAGTACTCAGTAGCCCTCCTGCTGAAAGATGAAATTTGAAGTTCCTGGCTTTTTGCGCAGGCATCTTGTCTTCAAGGAAGCGCCTGGCGTGTTGCTGTCAGTGCAGCATGCGCTACTGTAGGGAAAATGCACGAGTCCTGCTACCAATAGAGGAGCTAGCAAAGATGTTGCAACTTCGTGAACGTTTTCAAATCAGAGATAAGAATTAAAGACATCAGTATAGGTGAAAAAAGACTCACAAGAAGGTTGCTTTACTCACTAAACAGTAATTACAATCTCAACGCTAGCTCCGAGATTCAGCTTCGACGACTTGAATAGCGGTGTCCTGGCCACGCCGGCGCTTCAGGTCTGTCAGAGCGGCTGTGCGGGCAGGATTTCGGTGGCGCTACGCTTTATTTTATTGTAATTTTTGAGAAAGGTCAGCGTGGGGAAGGGACCACACCTGAATACCACTACCGTTTGGTCTGCCAGAAGTCGCGGAAGAACGTCTTTCGTCATTGTATTCTCCACAAAAAAGCGCATTGATAAGCGGCGGCCGCCAGGATCTTCATCTTTAGCTCTGGTCCCGTTAACAGCTTACGCCACCACCATCTATATCATAGCTGCTCCATCCACAGGCGGGCCAATAAGAGCATTAGCTAAAACAAAATTTGTGCGGCACCGGTGATTAATTAAATTATTGGATCATTTGCAATGCCTACTGCCCGCTTTCTTATACAGCAGACAGCTTTTATTCACGCTATAGCCAGCGCTGTTTTTCAGTTGGCTTTCAACTGTTCAACGCTTTGGTATCCGCTGCATAAAGGTCACAGGAATAAAGCTGTTGTCTAGTGCGCGAGATTTGATCTTTCTTAGTCTAGAACAAGAATTGCATAATCATCTGTCTCTCCTATTTGTACTCTTTCTGAAACATAGGTCTGCCTGACAAAGTCAGAACCAGGGTGACTTGGTCGCAGAAAAAAAGCCATAAAAGAACCAAGTCGAGATGAAGGCGACTATCAAGGACGGGGTCCTGTATTCGCCGTATCCCAAAGTGGACATCCCAACATGCTCGGTGTACAACGCCATGAAAGAATTTCTGACAAAGTCTCCTGAAAAGTTGGCACTGGTAAGACGCTCATTGTCCTTCCGCTAAAAAGAGGTTTCGAGCACTTCACCGACGAACAATGAGCGAAAGTAAAAGGAGCAACTATTCCTATGTTGAGTTCTTATATTTAACTGGCCTATGAGGCAGCTGCCATACTTGATGTGATTATCCTCAAGACAGCACTCAGGCTTTTCTGACATAGAGCATATAAATCAATTATCAACTACCGCCGAAGGGCAACACCGACAATGTTTCGATGAGCGCGAGAAAAACGTGCTAAGTAGCATTTCCTTCAGATACCTGTACTGATTGCAGCAGAGCTTATTTTGTAGCTACAGACCTGGTTCACAAGTCTTAACCCTTTTCAAAGCATAAAAAAAATGAAGAGAAAATGCGCACCGCGAAATTTTTTTCAAGTTTGTGAAAGATAACAAATAAAACGAGGCCAGAAAATGACCGCAGGAATGACGCTTAAACTCACTGCCTAATTCCTTAAATTTTTCTACTGTCTACATAAGACTATAGGTACTACCATTAGTTGGCGTTGGTGAATGTGGGTCTTGTGGCCTAGTGAGCCTGGGTGGAAGAGCAATTTCGTGTAAGTCATACATGCTTGTACCTTTCAGTGTGTTCCTCCAAGCAGGCTAAGCACACAAAACAATATGTTCTTATTTGTTACGCTTGTGGACGCAGCTGAAAAGGATGAGTGCTGACCAGTACCAATAGCCATTGAAAATCGCCTTCCAGGGAGATAATTTTTTTTCCTTTCTAACGCGGCCTTTTCACAAGGAGCATAGCTATAACCAAAGCCAGGATGTGCAATTGTAAATGAGCTTCGTCCAGAGTGAAAAAGACACTCAAAGGAATGCAAACAGCCGTTAAACACCGTCAAACACGACAGCAAGTTGACTTTCTTGTGGGCTTTCTTCATGTCGAAAGAATAGCGACAGCCCTCGTGCAGAAAGCATAATTATGTGAGATTCTTAGAGTGCGATTTTCTGTACGCATTGATATTTTGAGACGTCTAGCATTCCCACTGAATTTTATAGATTTCTTTCAGCTGTTCTTTTTATGGATACTTCTGAATTTTTCAGTGATGATAGATATAGTGGCCTCAAGCGGGTATTTGATGACTTACCTGTTTCAAGTGTGTGTCGAGTGAGAGCAATTCATCCCTCTAGCATAATATTCTGGCTCAGGTAAATTCAAAAATGATACTCGACTGTTGCGACGTCAAGACCATTTTTTTAGTCACCTCATAGCGATATTCCAAGCTTAAGAAACGCATATCGCATTCGTAGAGCAGCGATTTCCAGAGCCGTGGTCCCTTGCCCAGTTTATTGTTTCGCAAAACTTTTCACGTGAAATCAAGTGTTTCTGGAGTGTTTGTCAAGTTTACCTTAAAATGGGGTCAGGTCACAAAAAACGAAGTGGGCGTACTGTATTGGCTAAGCTTTTCTATGTTTTGTTGGATTCAAAAGCGCCGCAGGATCTTTACAAACTAGGGCAACACTTATCAAACTTAAAAGTGAGATGCAACATTACATTTCCCATTGGTCCTACTGTGATGTTTGCATGTCATTTTGGTTTTGGACTCTACCAAGAACTTGCACTAACCGGAATTTGCTGCCATGTCTTCTTCCTTCTCTTTGTTCTTCCTTTAGTGGGCAGGTAGTGATGACGTCACCCGACCATGCTACCTCTCTATACCAGTCAATACTTCAATTCACACCTGTCACGGTGGGCTCATAATACGGTCGGCTGGTTGCCACTTGCTCCTATGGGCAGATTGTTGCCAGTTGCCACATGCGCCGACTGGCAGGTTGTGATGACGCCTATATCTCACGTGACCCCTCTCAAATAATTAGCGAACTTCGTAACTCACGCCGCTATTTGATTGATATCCTCATAAATACAACTTCAGAAGCTGTTTAAGCCTGCTCTAGCGCCGGAATATGCGCCATAGTTTGTCAACACCAGAGCCACCTCTGTCTTCCACCTCTGTCTTCAAGGCGATTCCCAAACAACCACTCTACTCCTTCCACATCTACATTGCCTTTAAGCAGTCCGAACTCTTTGCGGCACGCAGGTGGACGACAAAACGCAGCTGACAAGAGGCGAGTTCTTCACTCGTCTACGCCGCTTTGCGGCTGGCTTCCAGGCGCATGGCGTCGGGCCGGGGCACTGCGTCTGTGTTCATTTGGATAACAGCGTGGACAACATGGTGGTACTCTTCAGCCTCACTTTCACGGGAGCATCGGTGTTGCTTTCAAACCCAGTGCTGAATGAAAGTAAGTGGCAGTTGACTAGCTCTCAATTTCTCTTTCACTTTGCGATGGAGCGCTGCACCTTTCTTCTTTGAACGTGCTAAAGCAATTAGGCTGAGGAGGTTAAAATACGTTCTTCTTTAGCTGGGCACCACACAGTAGTTAAAATTTTACTGCATTTTGTCGTGATCGATGAAAGAACTATACGCGCTTCTCGGCCTTGAATCCTGCATGTTCACAGCCAATTAGCCTTCATAGCCTGGTCACAGTTCATTACTTGCGTGTGTCTTTAAATAAAAACTGGTATCATAATAGAAAAGCTAATTTTAGAACATTATTATTATAAAAGTACTTTTCTTGAAGTGCGCCGCTTCATAACTGTCAGAGAGTGTAAGTTATATTATCGTTCATTCAGCACGCAATCAACAGTGATGATAAATGATTCGCAGGTGAGCTTCAATTTCAAGTCGAGCACGCAGATGCAACTCACATTTTGACCATTCCACGCTATTCAGAGAAGGCTCTAGCTATTAAAGAAAAGGTGAAATTAGAGGTAAGTAACTTTGTACGATCGTTTGTGTTGCGCACATCAAGACCCTAGGACAGGAGATGATATTGCTGATGCCATTAGCATCCCTCAAAAGCTAATACTCTCATGTCGTTCAAACGAAGCGCGCATTTTGCCTCAACCAAAAACTTCGTAAAAATGATTTATCTCGCTGTGGGCCTAACAGTGGTGTGGGCTGGGCATAATTATTTTTATTACTTTTTTTATCTGGCCGAACTAATTTACGTGGGCCTAAGAGAGCACATGATGTGATTATTGACATCCGAACAGCTTGCTTGTGGCACAGTAATGCAGCCTGCCATGGCTCTTAAAGCACGATATGATGGTGATGTTTTAGCACGCGTGGTCATGATTGACTTTTGAGATTGCAGAGGTTGCGTTTTTCTGGCTTTATGCGCCGACACCAGCGCTCGCAGTGCCTATTTTTCACTCTCTAAAGGACTGGAAACACCTGTACGCCTGCACAAACTGTTCTAAAACGTTCATACCATGACAATGTTTCTTCGCAACGAATGCCAGGCTGACATTTCTGATAATGACATGAAAATTTATTTAACCACCCCCCATTATCCTAGCAGTGCTAAGCTGAATAATCAGCCTAACTTATGCTTCCGTTAGTAAGGATTACGCTCGATTTTATCACGGTAAATGTGCTCCCTTCTTCATAACCTTTTATGTGCTAAGCTCACTACTTCAGTGTAAGGTGAACGTACGCTTACACAAAATTTACCAATAAACCTGATCTGCATAGGCCTCTTGCAACATGAGCCCTAGCATCGCATTCTTCAGTGTTTTTTTATTGTCTGCATGCCTTGTGTATTAACCACATTACAGCAACGGGAGGCTGTTCTGGAGATAAATATTAACAACTTGCTTTTCATGAACTGTCCTGGTGAAGATCCTAGTAGACGTGCCGAGCACTATGCACGTGGCTTGTTTCTTGCGCAATAGGTTCATGCACCAGCGCAGAGAGGCATGGGAAAATAATATCGCAATGTAATAAGATATGAAAGGTACATAGTAGGCAATAAAACTAACGCGACTCGATGTATTTCGAACTGCGGGTAACAGATATTCTATTGCCCTTTAGTGTAACGGGTTTAATTCCAAGGCACGGAAAATGTAGGAGAAGCCGACAGACCCAGATTGAAGGATTAGATTAGACCTGCTGAGATAGGGGGAAGGAGGTGCTGCAGTTGCTACACCGAAGATATTTATAAAACTCAATGAACGGATCCCTTCTTCGGCAGTGCATCAAGCTTGGATGACGATGGCCATTATTATTTCACGCGATAGCGTAAAGAAGGTTCTATCGCAGAAAAGCCGTCGTCATTGTAGGCGTCGGCGCCGTTGTGAGCGAACGCAAAATCCGCTGAGAATCCCCAGAGAAGAAAAAGGGGTAGGTTGACCACCTAGGTCACGTGATGTTATGGCTTCATCGTAACCTGCCGCCCATGGCAGGTGTCAGTTAAATTATTAATTGGCTTCGAGAGGTTGCTCGGGAAGAGTGAACGTGAGTCCCACAAGGTCCACCGGTGGCAGCACTTGCCATCGCCGGGCACTGGCGCATTGCTTAATGGCTTCACTACTTCGCCAAGAGTGGTACGAGCACTCCCAGCAACTCTGAACGTTAAGTAGAGAGTTACCAATACCGCATATATGGGCATTAACCGATTAAAGATATCGCGACCTATTCTTAAGGCAGTTCTTAAGTGTCCGCTCCAGTTTTATATTCAAGAATTCTAAAAGCTCATGCAACCGTCTGCGCGCCGCGCGACGTCTCCCAAAAGCACCTCATCCCAACCGATGACAGTGGTTCCGTGCGTTCCAAACCTCAGAACACGGGAAACAATTTTAAACATTTGAGCTATGGTAGGAACGCGCCTGTCTGTGCAATTTTGGATCCGATCATCTCTAGTACAGATGCTAAAGTCGAAACTGGCTCTCCAGGAAGCAATTCCTAGTTGCTTTCGGAGCACTCCTTTGGTATGTACCACTAGATTCCAAGTGAGGCTCGTTCGGTGGCAGCCCAAGTGTAGTGTTTATCATGTCCACCCTAACCACAGCTGCTTCAGCAGTCGTCATAAAACCTGTGATGGTAGGTACAAATAAGTCAGGAAACAAGGCATGCCCACACTTTCGCATCGAACGGTGCTTTGTCTGAAGTCGTGAGTGAGTAAGAGGAACATTCGATCTCGTCAACAAACAGAGATACGCGTATTGACACTGGTCAATGAAGAATTCTAAACCTCTCGAATACCTTGTCTTTATGCAGAGCATGTAAATTTCATGCTCACCCATATGCATCACGGTGAGCATATTCGGGAACAGAGGATAACACCTTTTCTACAACAGGCCTCTTTCGAGAAGCTATACACTTATCACCAGAAAACACACGGGCTAACGGTGGCGCGTGAAGAAGAAGATTTAAAGACAGCATGCGTGCGGTATTAAGGAGAAAACAGTAATTAATAAAGAAACCTCAGTGAAATGACTAAGCCTTGCCTGCTTTTTGACTGAACCTCACATCCACCCGGTCTTCTTGAAAATGGCGGTCAAGCTCTGCTGCCAAGAAGTTGATTTGAAAGCTGAACTTCAATTTTTCACATACGTCAAAATATTGCCGCGAATCCTTGAACTATTTGTCTGTTCATTCTTCAAAGCTGCCGGTACGAGGTTTTATCGCTTTATTTGTGATGCAAGACGCGACCAGATATAACTCGATTATATCTTGGAGCCGATTCCACGTTGTCCCAGACTGTTGAGGTAACTTTACACGCCGTATCTTGAAAGTTCGCTGTCAGCTTTAAAAGGGTTGAGAATTGGGCGAGTTGGTACGAATTCATACTGCTGTGGCACCACGAGGACAGGGACGGAGAAAGAGTGACGACAATACAAGTGCGCACTAACAACTGAAAAAAATTATTAAAAGTACAAAATATATGGACAAAACCAACGGTTACATGCACAGTCAGAACACGGTTAGAAAGGTTGCAGGCAATAACGCACGTTACACATCAACATAAAGATAAGACTTCCTGGGAGATTATGGAGGCCTTCCATATAAAGAAGTCGGCAGATGTATGCGTGAGTTCGCCATCTTTGCTGCTGCTTGACGCCGAGGTTGATTATCTTCAAAGAGCACTAAACTATGATAACGGGTAGATTCGTCGTGATGTAACATGCGTTATTGCCTGTAACCTTTGAAACCGTGTTCTGACTGTGCACATAACCGTTGGTTTTGTCTATATATTTTGTGTTTTTAATAAATTTTGTCAGTTGTTAGTGAGCAGTTGTATTGTCGTCACTCTGTCTCGGTCCCTGTCCTCGTGGTGTCACAGCAGTATGAGTCAGCTTTAAATTGAGCATGGCCGAGACCCGCGGCAATTTTGTTCGACGACCGCAGAGCACGCTTCTTGCTTTCGTAAGCGCCAAGTCATTCAGCCCACTGTAAGCGCAGGTCATCCCAATAAACAGCTTCCTTTCAGAACATTTAGAACACTGTCTGGACTGGCGTCATCACTACCTGACAATGTACTGCAACTTCTGTTCTGATAATTCAACCCAGGGGCTTTTTATGATTGGCGGCTCTGCACCCGGCTTTACGTCCGTGTCGGAATTCGTGAATAAAAACGAGGACGACTTCAAGGAAGTACGAATAGAAGACCCCAAGAAGACTACCGTGGCTCTCTTCTACTCTTCGGGCACAACGGGACACGCCAAGGGAATGGAGATCTCGCACTACAGCATCGTGGCTAACCTGCATCTGACAAAGTGAGTTCTTTTGACGATTAAGCTCAAACAATTGCCCTCAGAGCATATTCTGGTTATATGGAGGAGTTTTATATTAGTGGCTCCGCAGGTACGCCGACGGTGATGCATCAGCAGCTCACAACGTCGCAGCTGGGTCCTTGCACTACATCGTCGGAAAATAACTCGGGAAAACATTGCACTTACCTACACGAACCACAGGACCCCTATAATAAAATATGATCCCTCGAAGGCACAGCTGTGTGCCCTAAGCAGGTGCTATATCACCTAGGCATGTTTTGGGAGGGAGTAAAGGAAATTCAGCGGTAACATTAAACAGCAAATAAGGCATGTTCATGGAAGAGAAAAAGACTGGTATTAGCCTTTAAATGAACCACACGTTTTCAACTCCCTTTTCCCCACATAATTATTGTTTTCTAAGTTAGGTTGCTAACTTTGGTTATTTTAATAGCAATTTTCTTTTATATATACACCTAAACGTTTTAGCAGCACCTATATGTTCCAGTGATATATTACTGCAGCGGGTCATTTTTAGTAAGTCGCTTAATTTGGGCTAAGACAAGACCACAGCCTAGAAAGAGCAAATGTAAAAGATGAGGTCACTGTTACTCTGCGTATGCCCACTGCGGTAATTCACAAAGAACCGAATGTGCATTGTGCTCACTTCTGGAGTTTTGAAAAAAGTGTAGGTTGACTTGTTTCCAGTAGGTGGAGCTTTTAAACTTAAACGTCTTGTTCCCTCGTGATAAAATCACTCAAAGCAAGAGAAGGGACTCTGAAAGGACTAGCCGTTATTCGTTTTGTTCGAATTTATCTGAGGCTAGGTTTATATAAGGCGAGGTTTTACGCATTAAAAGAAGCGTTCACTATACGCACCTTTGTGTATTGTCTGTTGTCCAAGCACACACTCCAAGCTTGCTGTAATCGTCATCAAGGCAATTAAAAAGAACCACTGCCAACTGGTCACTTCTAGATAATCCCTCCAGGAGGCCTTCAGCTCATTTTACTTGCCGAATGAATATTTTTGCTGAAAAAAAAATTTTGGTTGGGCGAATCTCCGGGGAATTGAACAGATGAACTCATGGCTACTTACGCCATTTGAACCCGACTCCGGAAAAAGGAACAAGGTTCCTCATCGCACGGAATTTTATACATTAACTGCACTGGCCTTCGAAGCAGCTTCGTACTGTGAATCAATAAACCATTGCCAGCCATATACCAGCTACCAGCAGGCTCCAATATTGTCATGTCCAGCTATTATCGATATGTGCATTTCTGGCTAATTTTACTTCAGAGTGCTTGTGAGCTACGAACCCGAAGACGTCCTCCTGGCCTGGTACCCCATCACCTACGCCTCTGGCTTCATGTTCACTCCTGTAGCTGCCTGTGTGGGGTCCACTTGCCTCGTCGTGAACCCCAACCTGTCGTTCGACGAGTTCGTCTACTACGTGAACAAGTACAAGGTGAGTAAGAAGTAGGACCTGCTGCTGAGGCAATCTCTGATCGGCAATGTAAAAACCCCAGCAGGTGTAAATTGTTTCACCTTCAGACAATTACCAAAATATGACGCCATCTTCTGTAAATCTCTTTCTGTGCTCACTTTTGGCAACCTGAATTTTTGGTTCCTCCTAATTCCGACCGTTCTTTGAGGTATGACTCGAGATTTCCAACTCCACGATGTTACACATATTATGGCCTTTTTTGAGAGATTTATTCATTCCCAATGTTTTTAACTCTCTGCCTTATGATGCCTTCGCTGGGTGTCAAAACACAAATTAAACATCATGTATTTGCGAGAGAAATTCTCGACGACGAAAAAATATTTCACGAAAGCCGATGGTATTTTCTTTTTCGTACTTTGATTTCTGATGTCAGTCACAACTGCCGGGTGCAGTCAGAGAATACTTTTGGCTTGGGCTGGCCGGCCTACTGGTCTTTCAGAGTTCGGTTTGAAGACATTTTTTTTTGTCTCCATTAAAATACAAAATCAGGGTTAGGATTGAAGATATTTTTTTTGTCACTATTATAATACAAAACAAGTAAAGGACCCGCTGCGGTGGCTCAGTGGATCGAACCCGAAAGACGCGGGTTCGATGCCGGCTGCGGCGGCCGAATTTTGATGAAGGCGAAATTCTAGAGCCCCGTGCGCTGTGCGATGTCAGGGCACGTTAAAGAACCCCAGGTGGTCGAAATTTCCGGAGCCCTTCACTACGGCGTCGCTCATAGCCTGAGTCGTTTTGCGACTTTAAAACCCAATAAAGCAACAAAAATAAGTAAAAGCAGGCAGTTAAATGAGACATCTTTCAGCCGTCGCCTACTTAAGGTTCAGGGAGTAAGAGGGTCAATGAATCTTCTATGGGGCTCTACAGAAAATTATTTTGCGAGTACATTTTGACAACACTATATCTAAAATGATATAGCACCTTGCCTAAACCGCAAAATCAACTTTTTTCTAACGTGCACCATTAGAACTCCGCCATATTTTGTCACCAGGTGACGACCTTTGCGGCTGGCCCGTCGCGTCTGCATTACTACGTGGCTGCAATGCTCCGAAAGGGAATAAAGCTGCCTTCAGTAAAATATATTAACGTAGGCGGCACTGTCCTGACAAAAGACTTCGCCAAGATGATCATGGAGGCATTCGACGGCCTACAGTCTCTACGGAACGTCTACGGTATGTCGGAGTCTTGTGGCGTCGTATGCACGCCGCCCAAAGGAGATATATCCCCTGGAAACGTCGGTTTTCCCGCGCCCATGGTAGAACTGAAGGTGAGCGTAACCTGTCATCCTCACGCCGATTCTAATTTTAGCTTATAGTCCTAGTATATCTATAGTTTACCGACTCAGCTTTTAGCGGTTTCGGTCTAATTAAACACAATGACGAGCGATCTAGCGTGTTTCGGCTAAATGCAAACTGGGTGCGCTAGAACTTCGGCTTTGGATCGAGTCTCCATTTTCATACCAAGCTGGGAGTCCTCACAACACTTATAGTGCAGTGGTGCAGCGATTAAGCGATGCGCCACTGCCCTGGGATGGCAGTAACTGCCACTTGTGGGGCATGTGAGACCCAGGTTGCTCTTCCCGGTCAACCTCTCCCGACCACTCCTTAATTGATCATTAATCATTAGCAGGTGGACCACCTGCTACAGGCTTTCGACAGACAGCGTGAAATCAGTGAGGGCGGGATTAAGTCCCAACGCACTAAACTTCTAATTTATGGTTTAGGCAGAAAGGGTCCAGCCATAGAAGGGCGGACTGTGTCCAATAAACTTCTGATAATGAAAGCTGCTCTATAATGAGTACACACCACAGACGTAATAGAAGCTTTTCTCTCTGCTGTTTCCATCACACTATTCTTCACTATAATTATTCATTTTTGCGTACGAGCTGACGCTCCGCCTATGAGGTATTCCATTGGAAGAGTCTTCAGAAACAGTTCAGCAATTGGACGTTTTCAGAATACACCAAAGCCTCACTACGAAACCATGGTTCGATCTTAGCTGCACTGAAGTAAGTCCGCCGGAAGAGAAACAGAACGCCGGAAGGTACTCACTTGCGCGGCGTGGTCGGCGGTTGCTTTCCGCGTCTATCACACCCTGCCACTCGCCTCTTTTCCAATTTGTGCCCAGCTACATATCCTTCAGCCCACCATTCAGTTCATTAAGAGAGACTCTTTGAAAGAGGTCTCTTTTTTCTAATATCAAGCGGCCGTCTAAATTCTGCAATCTGCACAATGGCATAGATCAATATAACGTAGTCTAAGAAATAGGGTAAGTTTGCCACATCGCCGTCATTAGAGGCGATGATATGTTTTATGCGAAGCATATTACTAGAGCTACACTACAGCCCGTCGAGCGCGGCGGTGGAGCTACCATTGACCTTTAGCGTGACCACGTGACACCACGTGACAACATGACGTCACAGCAGAGGAGATATGGGCTGCCGGCTCGCGCGGTCGGCCGCGGCGGTGGAGGCTCCACATCAGAGGCGCGGCGGCTGACCACGTGACAACATGACGTCACAGCAGAGGAGAGATGGGCTGCCGGCTCGCGCGGTCGCCCGCGGCGGTGGAGGCTCCACATCAGAGGCGCTGCAGCTGACCACGTGACGCTACAGCAGCGGTATAAAGCTGAGCTTGCCTCGCTCTCCGGGCACTTACGAGGCGGCCAGGTGTTGGGATGCCGCCTAGAAGCAGGGCTGATTTGAACGAGAAGCGAAAGCTTCAGCGTGCCACAGAGACCGATGAAGAGCGGATGAACGTCTGGCTAAGCGGCGTGCTCAATATGCGGCTCGGCGACAACGTTCTACAACAACTGAAGAACAAGCCTAGCCATCAATATGCTTCGCATCTGACTAGGCTTAACCTTAGCTAAGCCTCAGCCAATTTTCTTTTTTTTTCTTCTGGCATCGCTATCACTGCGGTATTGCATGAAACCACCGCTGTGAAGAAGCGTCCTGATCTCCTCAAAACAATGCTCTTTATGCAACTATTGTTATATCGAGGGTGAACGCAGCTGTTTGGCTCTGCATACGTGCGCTCGAACTCACTCTTGCCTCTTGAACACGGGTGAGTTCCTTGACCTAGGCATTCATATTTCCTAAATTGCGTTACTTCTTCCCCTTTCCGTGAAACACAGCAAATTTCCTATTTTGCTTATGGCTTGACGTTCTTGACACACACCAGATTCCGTATTCTATAAGGATCAGTTATTAATTTTCCATTCAGTTCCTATTTAATCCCCTCCATTGTTCACTGAGTTTCGGCGACGTAGCTGCGGCTTTCAAGCGTCAGAGGGCAGCGACTGGACCATTCGCTCATATGCAACAGGGCCTCCTCACTGGCTGCATACCACAGACATTGATTCAGCGCCGCCTGCAGCGAATGCAGAAGGCTACAGTCGACGCAGGGCCCCGCCACCTTGTGATTTCTGTTATCAGCCGCGTGCGGCTTTCGTGTGATGCAGCCGTCACAACGATGTCACTACCAATTAAGTGAAACACTCGGCCCGCATTCTATAAGTTGTCCATTTTACATTGCCCCTTTCGCGTTCATTGGGTCCTCTGTCAATATAATCACTCAGAAATACCCACGTCTTTCAAGTACCTGTGGCATGCGATCCTGCGGTTGAGTGGCTGAGCGACCGGGCCTTACTTTTGGCTGAAATTGGATGCAATATGCAGCCAACGGTCAGGTACATTGCAGCGCTCTGTGAGCATCAGGCGACCGGACCTGAACACTGGCTGCCTATGACTGCGATATGCAGCCAATGACAAAGTCCGGCCGCTAACCGTCCAATGGCCTGGTCGCTTGCCACAGGCACTCGAAAGCCGCGGCTATATATGAGTGACCACTGACAGAGGACCGAATGGACGCGAAATGGACAAAGGAAAGTGGACAGCTTATAGAAAGTGACCCCTGGTATCAATTTCGAACGGTTGCATAGCGAATATAGCCCCAGTACGTATTCCTCATTGCCGTGACCTACAGCCCTGGTGGTGCCACCTGTGGTTTTGATGCGACAACAGAACATCTTTTTGAATCCCCTAGTAAAGACAAGCAATTTGGTATGTTAGAGACCGCCCCAATGCTCGCCTACTGACCCAGAGCAACATCAATCGTTCAGCCCGAAGGGTTCTCAAGCACTGCCGGTCTTGAGGGCATCCTGCTTGAGTGACAGGCAGGACGCATTCAATAGGAATACTTTCACATGCCATCCATGTTTCTTGCTTTATCCCTAATTTTCCTGTTTCTCTTTGGCAATAGTGTTTGTTTCACCAAATGCAGAGTAGCCACCCAAAACGCTATTTTGGGCTGCCTTCTTTCCTTTCGGTTTCCTAGCGTTCTCTTGCATTGACTTCAGCCAGATCTCTTGCCGAAAGGAGGAAATATTTACCAACAAAAAGTGGTGAGAAGCAAGTCGTGAATTGGCGGTTCTAAGCGCATTTTTGAGTCAGTCTTTGAGCCAAACCATTTTTAAACTGTAGTTATACAGCCTGCAGCTTACTATAGTTCCATCATTTATCATCAGAAGCCAGCAGTTTAAAGGCACTGTTTGCGTCTTTTTGCTTCCCATAACTGCTGAACAGGTTCTCAAGAAGCATGCCCAATTATCTAAGCATAGAGAAGATAGGTTCTTAATGCGAATAACCACTTTTCATGTCTTTCATTCTATCTTGCCGGTATTAAATATATTCACGAAGCAGAACACTTGAGGCTAATGAATGCGTGAATAAAGCAGTGAAATTGCGTGCACATATTAGGTTGTCGCAACCATCGATCATCCACTAAGTAAATGATCTTCTGGCCATTTTGTGGCAGTTTAAAACTATACATTTTGCAATTATTACAATTCCGCAAAGAGGTCAGCCGCGGTATGCCGAAAACGGAAGCTAAAAACATTTTCTGCCCAATACCACACTTCCATCTTAATTCAACGACCATGCTAATGCTGTAAAGTCCGAACAGGTTTGAATTCTTGTTTATGAATTGATTTCTAGCTCCTCTTATATCTCTAAACGCAGGTGCCTTTTCGCAAGGGAAGTGCCACTTACGCGAAAGTTGATCGCATTTTCAGTTGTTTCGCATGTGCTCTGCCAGCGGCACTGATCTTTCTAGCGTTGAACTGGAGAAAACTTTCTCTTATTTAACTCGCGCCTGAATTATCAAGCCGATAAGGAAATGCGGACAAAGTGCGTTTTAATTTTTTCAACAGCGCATGCTAGACAAGGACACAAGACGAGGAAACACACACACGAGCGCTGAACTGCAACTTTATTTGTGAAAAGGCGCCAACCTCTACATATATACCCTCAAGGAACCGCCCACTAGGGTAAAACCTAAAATCACTGCACGTGTCAAGCATGCGCTGTTGAAAAAATTATTATGAATAACCAACTAGCCCGTGAGCTCACCCTGTTCAAAGTGTGTTTCACAGCGACGCGTCCTAGTTGCCATAATCAAACTGGGGTGCCTGCTTCAAGACCACTGATCTTTATAGCCTTGAACTGGAGAAAACTTTCACTTCTTTAACTCGCGCCTGAGTTATCAAGCCGATAAGGAAATACGGACAAAGTGCGTTAACACGTTTTGGCGGGCTAGTTGGTTAAGCATCTTGAATAAACAGCGCGAACGAAGACGAGCACAAAAGAAAAGAAAATGGACGACACAGCGCTGTGTCGTCCATTTTCTTTTCTTTTGTGCTCGTCTTCGTTCGCGCTGTTTATTCAAGGACAAAGTGCGTTTCACAGCGACGCGTCCTAGTTGCCATAATCAAACTGGGGTGACTGCTTCAAGACCACTGATCTTTCTAGCCTTGAACTGGAGAAAACTTTCTCTTTTTAACTCGCGCCTGAGTTATCAAGCCGATAAGGAAGTGCGGACAAAGTGCGTTTCACGGCGATGCGTCCTAGTTGCCATAATCAAACTGGGTACCTGCTTCAAGACCGGCAATTTCGCCACCTTTCGGTGTTGTCGCAGTTCCTCGACTTGGACACGGGTGAGAAGGTGGGACCGGGGGAAAATGGCGAACTGTACTTCAGGATCCCCAGCGTGATGACGGGATACTACAAGAATCCGGAGCTGACGAGGGAGTTTATCGATGAGGACGGCTGGTGTCGATCAGGTAAGTTCATTCGTTATTCACCTCACTGTTTTGGGTCCGCCCACGGGCGAGACCAGACCGGTGCGGTCGCGAACCTCATTAAGCGATGCATGAGAGTAGGCGTCACACAACGGCAAGTGTATCACGTGCTCTCCTCTCGCTAGTCTCCCACTTCTTGCACGGTTTTAAGCATGGCTGCATGCGCTACACTGCTGTGTTGTTTAATTCTCGCCGTTGTGCGTGCACATAATTCCATGCGCTGCAGTGGCGGAGAGGATCGCTTTTTCGAGTATCTAGAAACAGATAGAGATATTATTTACGGTAAGCTACCAACCACTAAATGTAAGCGTAGCCTTATTGTAATAGTTAAAACTTTACTAATATTTGGTCACGTACCTGCCAGATAATATCTTTTAGCTCTATTTTGAAGCACAGCTCCACTCACGACATTACACCGCATAAAGCGTTATTGTAACTCAATTTTTTTTATTACTTACAGATGTTAGGTGAATCCAGAAAAGAATTGTAGCGCCGAAAAAAACAACGCACAGCAATGTCTCGCTTGCTGTGTTTTGTCTTTTTCAGCGCTACTATTCTGGAAACATGCACAAACTAGCCCCCCAACAAGCATTACTATGTTAGGTGAAATTCCCCTATTTCTGTTCGCGGCTTAGTGCGAAGCAGTGATCTTAGAATCAGTGAAAAATTTGAGTCGTAACTCTTTTTGAAAACCACCCAGTTCAAAAACAACCCGGACAACACACGTACAGGTGCCGTCAAAAGTAAATGGAGGGTGATGTTCACGAAAAAATTTAATCATTGGCCCCCCAATTCATGCATCCTTGAATACATATGTGCAGCCTAATTGTGATTTTGCGAATTGCACTGTGCACCAACAAGCATGGACCATTATGCTTTAGATTTAAAGAAATTAAATTTTTTTGACAAAGTCGCCTTTCATTTACTTTTGACGGCGAGTGTACACCTTTACATTCCGCTTGAATGGAATAGTTTGAAGAAAAATTAAGGGCAGCTAAGAAGTCTAGCAAAGTAATATAACTGGAGTAACATTTGAAGGAAGACAGAAACAAACTTTAGAAAAAATTATATATAATATCGTGCTTGCAGAAGTAGCAAAGGGGTGGGGCATTTTCTGCTGAGACCATAAAACAGACAGACTGATGAGGGAGCAGAGCTAATATCAAGGGAGATAGCAGAGAATCAGACGGGAAGGTTAGGAACTTTTCTTGCCTTGGTGGCATCTAATAACTCGGAAGAAAGATGGCTGGAAGTCTGTGGCAGAGTTCGTTGCACAACAGTGGTGGTCAACTGCGTAATAAGAAAGTATCTCACTATTAGTACGCAAAATGCTGCCCTGGGGCCGTATTTTATAAGCTGTACATTTTCGGCTGTCCATTTCGCGTCCACTAGGTCCTCTATTATTGGTCATTTTGATACTTCAAGCGTCTGGAACAAGCGACCGGGCCAATGGCTGGTTGGAGACCACAACGTACAACTCGCTCAAATTGGATGCAGTATACAACCAATGGTGAGGTGCATCGCAGCGCTCTCTCAATAGCAGGCGACCGGTCCTGAGCACTGGCTCACTGGACCTCACCATTGGCTGTGTATCAGTGTTGAGGTCCAATCGCCAGTCACCCATTAGCCGAGTAGTTTGACACAGATGCTTGAAAGCCGCTGGTATCCCTGAGTGACCCCTGATGGGGGACCGAATGGACAAGGCACAATCAACCGCTTATGAAATGTGGCCGCAGATTTTGACCGTCGTCATAGTGGATCAGCATTCTTAAATCCCTCTGCCAACTCTACCAGAAAATCAACTAACCACACATGGGTGGAAAGAAAAAGACGCATAAAAACTAAGCAGGGAAAGTTTATAAATTATTTCCTCCATACTGCGCAACGAGTCGTCCACTGCGCTCAGGCTGTGGACTTCAACCTCTGTAAACAATTTTCGTCACTAGGATGCTCCCAGCAAATCAGGTAATAAAGAACTTGAGCAAAACCCGTAATATATTGAGATACTTAAAGGAATGTCCATCATGAGGACGTTGACAATAAAGGACCCGTAAGGATGTACCAGACGCTAGAGGAAAATGGATTTTAGTATAACGCTGTCTTAATCAACAACCGAAGGAATATGAAAACGCGCTCTCTAAAGGGGTTCGCGGCATCATGAATTGGCTCCTGGTGTTTACATTACAGAATTAATGCAAACAAGGCAGACAAAAGAAACTACTTATCACTTACCTATTACGAGACAAAGGTAAAGGCCACGAACCACAAATGTCAGCATACATACTGTCGGTGGTTCTACCATAAAGGATGACGTTTTTTTTTATGTATAAGCAAAGCTGCAATCATTTTCCCGTTCATACGCAGGGGATGTCATGTACTACGACATAGACGGCCGCGTGTACTTCGTGGACCGCGTCAAGGATATCATGAAGTGCCTTGACCAGCAAGTTTCCACCACCGAACTTGAGTCCTTATTACAAACTCACGCCAGCGTGGCCGATGTCGCCGTGGTGGGGCTCCCTGACACACGGTATGGGGACGCGGCCACTGCTTTCGTCGTTCTTCGAGACAAGTCGGCAGCGTCGCCTGAGCTGGCCGCCCAGCTGAAAGCAATAGTCGCAGGTGGGCTTCCTCTATTCTTCACTACTATGGAACTCTGCACCGCTGTCTTACTATGCATGTTTTCTTGCATATCTGAATATCTGGCACCGACATGAAAATGAGTGCAGTAGTCACGTTTTTAGTTTGACGACTCATGAAGAAAGTGAGTCACATATGTCCCACTGCCCTAAAAAGGGTTAAACATTTATCGAGGATAAAAAGCCATTTCTATTACTTATGTGTGCTTCTTCTTCGAAAATATTACTTGAGAAATTAAAACACTAAAAGAACGGCTGTTTTCAGATGATGGTGTTTCAGTTTTTTTTTGTTGTTTTTCAGACAACACTGATTCATTCAAACACCTTCACGGCGGGGTTGTTTTCGTGGATCGCCTGCCTAGAAACACGAACGGAAAAGTCGTAAAGCATCAACTCAAGACACAATGCGAGAATTCTAAGGTTTACTAAATCACCTGAGCAATTCTCACTTCAGATGCATAAAAACGTGGGAATAAAAATTTTTAAACGCGGGGACATCTGCGTCGACTGAAACGTGTATTTCTTAAGTCACCTGGAACATCTCAAGAGGTAAAATAGAAATTGGCTGGTTATTTTTGAGGTTACCTTTCTTCTTTTACGTACCGGTGAAACGATTGCATGCTATAGGCGTTCTGGAATTCTCTCATCCTTCAAAAAACCACTCATCATGCAAACGGTGATATCTCACAGGACGTTAAAGTTCCTTCGGAGCGTTTGTGATGATATTCAATGTTTTCAAGGGGCTTGGTCATATGGAAACTGAGAAGAATACTTTCCATTTCACGCCTCGAAATTCTAAGAAGAAAAACCAACGTACTTATGGATCACATTAGCTACGCAGTGTTTGTGGATGTCGATACAGCCCTTCAAGACACTCTTACAAAGTTTCTCTCGAAAGCATCTGCTACTGCTGGCAGAAGCTCATGAAAAGAGCCTAAAACATAACGTTTACTGTAACTAATCCTTCTGACATGATTCAGCATAGACCACGCAAAGCTACATTAATTGAAGATTGCTGCAGTTAATGAAAAGGCTACAGCATTTGGCGCCACGCAGAAAAGTGAAAACCCTATATCTTACCAATCTGTATTGTAATTGATGTTCTTGGTTTCTTGGATTTCTTTTGCAACGCTTCCACAAACTACCTCTCTATGAAAGTGCGAAAGAATTTCCGTGTTCATCCAGCCCAGACTTCCTTACTGGCTTAGCTGCCAACCGTGTGCAAACTAATTAAAAACTTTGCACTTCCATGCATTTCCTTTCATACACTTTGCCCGACGAATATTCATTTATTAAGTATGCCCAATCAAAAGAAATGATAAAACTATCGATCTCGGTTTTGTAACTACGGGGACAAGGCATTTGCGCTGTGCAGAAGCAATTTCAACAGATGAAGTGCCAGACATGTTTGTTTTGTGAGTCTGCATGCTACGAAGTGGTGATCATCCAGCCATAGTAAAATAGTATATGACCCAAATGAACAGCTGGGAGCTTTGACAGCTATATGTCTAACAAGAAACAGACTTGTCTAGCATTAACTAGATCTACTGTAGTAAGAGCTCCGTTCATACCTTGGAGACCATAAGCGGACAACGCTGATAGGTATTCACAGAGAGATACATTTTTAGAGTATAAAATGTTGACATTAAGGCCGTCAAGCCAGCAAGAACGCTGCTCTGAGCTCCGAGGCTGCAAAGTTAATTCAAGCTCTAGAAAATTGTCTTTCCTCGCCCCTGTAACATCTGGCATGCTACAAGTCTCGGTATTAGGACCTTTATTATTTCTGTTATATATTAATGACCTGCCTTATAAATCACCTCGAACATGAGCATGCATGCTGATGATTGTGATTTGCATAACATAATTCGCTCTTCAGATGATCATTCTGGCTTTAATGTATCATTTTCTAGCTTCCATAGGTGTTGTGAAAGCTGTTGTGTTATGAAAGCCATGCAGAAAAGTGACAGAAGAAAAATGCGCCCGAACAGCTGTCGCCTGGTGACTATAATGTATAAAAAAAAACTGCATGCAACAAAAGTTTTGCTCACAACTTTCAGATGTACGGAGCCTATTGAAGTGAAGTTTTCATTCGATTTTTTTTTTCACAAATCAGTCATGCAAAAGTGCGACAGTGCAATATATGGAAGTGGAAGCATGTTTTTTTTTAAGCACGTTTTTAAAGGAGCTATTTATGAAATCGACAGTTACTGGTGAGAAAGGCCGCGTGTTCTGTTCTGTTTGAGTTGCTAGCAGCTTATACTGCTTCAGAGCGATAACATGACCTTCGAATATATCTTTTCGCTTTGGTATCAATTACCACTCCTATGCATAAAACGCTCATTCGGTATGTTGTTGTAATGCTGAAGGCAAAGGGTTAAAGTTTTAATTCAACGGTTCATTAGCAAGCTTTCAAAGACTAGGAGTTAATGTTTGGGGGGCCACTTCCGTTTCTGTGAAAATGTGACGTGCATTCATTACTTAACTTCAACTACCGACTGCTTTTTAGGCAATGAGTAATTTTAGCTGCAAAACTCGTGAAATTTATGCCATCATTCGCGACTGCAGCAAGCTTTTACGTAAGAATGATAACCAGCGCAACTATTGCCTCCAGCTGGATTTGAACCAGTGCCACCACAGAGAAACTTCCTTTTCCGATCCTACGAACCACTCCGCCACTACCTTAAGCTGTCGGGATGAGTGTGAGCCTCTCGGGCTGCCTGTGGAAATATCGTCTTCCTACGACCTTTCATTCGTTCCTTCCATCTTTCCAAATATAGAAAGATACAGAAAGGATCGGCTGTGTTCATAACGACCGCTGTATGCCGCCGCGCACAAAGGTGGGAATTGCGACAAAGTTCCAGGCCTCTACCGGTGTGCTGCTACCGTGCACCATCTACAAGGTGTCCTGGAATGCGCTAGGCGTTTACTGCAACGCATTTGATGTCTACGCCTATTCTCGAGGGCTAGACTGAGTATAAGTTTTGTCTGTTTTGAAGCGGTGATATAAATTCTTGAAGGCTGTACGCTTCATCATCATCATCATCATTTATTAACCCTTAAGGGTCCCGTTAGGGACATTACATAAGGGGGGGAGGTGGTACAGGGGTGTTCAACAGTCATACATGAATATATAAATATAGAAGGAATATGGAAATACAGAAACATATAGAAAATATAAAATATAGAATAGGAAAAAAAAGTAGAACAAGACGAAAAAAAGACAGAAGTAACAAATTCAAATAATCACGTCATGACAGAGTGTAGGAGAAATATAAACAGAAACAAATTACAACTTTGGAAGTAGAACAGGCTGGTCAGTTTGCAGGGCTTGGAAGCTGGCATAGGGTGCAGGAAAAAATTATTTGTCGTTGAGATGGTCGATTAGGAGCTGTCTAAATCTGGAAGGGTTAGTCTCAATGACAATGTGTTCGGGGAGGTTATTCCAGCTTTCTATCGCACTGGGAAGGAAAGATTTATTGAAATAATTGGTGGAGCCGTGCAAACGCTGTATGCTTAAGGAGTTAAATAAACGACGAGATGATCGTAGCGGAGCTCGTAGAAGGTTTTCTCGAAGTGCTGGAAAGTTAAAGTACAGTTTGTGAAAAAGACAAAGAATTGAAGTTTTCCTGCGAAAGGCTAATGACTTGATGCCGAGAGATGATTTCAACGCTGTGATGCTGAGCTGAGATTTATACTGTGAGGTGATGAAGCGTGCTGCCCGATTCTGGATGGCTTCGAGTGAATCTATTAAGTAGGCTTGGTGAGGATTCCATATTGTTGAGGCGTATTCTAGTTTAGTTCGGATGTACGTTTCATATGCTAGTTGTCTGGTGGCTGCGGTGGACATGGAAAGTGATCGCCTGATGAATCCGAGTGATCTGGAGGCACTAGCACATAGTTTCGTGATGTGATTAGCCCAGGTTAGGTTGGTTGTTATCTCGATGCCGAGGTACCAGTATGAATTAGTTTGAGACAGCGCTATGGAGTTCAGGGAGTACGAAAAATGAAGAATCGAACGTTTACGTGAGATGTGCATGAACTTACATTTAGAAACGTTGAGCTGCATTAGCCAGTCTGAACACCACTTCTGAATTCGGCTTAGGTCATCCTGTAATAATTCCTGATCACTGCTATTGTTGATGCGGCGATAAATGACGCAGTCGTCCGCAAAGAGACGGACAGATGATAAAATACCAGATGGCAAATCGTTGATGAAGATTAAAAAGAGTAATGGAGCAAGAACCGATCCTTGGGGAACCCCGGAGATTACTCTAGTAGTTCGAGATGCATGACTGGCGATGACGGTGAATTGCAAGCGGTCGGTTAAGAAACAGTGGATCCAGGATAAGACAAGCGGGTCAAGTGACAGAGCTGAGAGTTTGGAAAAGAGACGCTGGTGACGGACGCTATCGAATGCCTTGGCGAAATCTAAATAAATTATATCGGTTTGCAAGGCAGAGTCTAGATTTAAGTGGAGATCAGTTGTAAGTTCGAACAGCTGAGTTTCGCACGAAAAACCTGCCCTGAAACCATGCTGATTGGGAAAGAAGAAACGGTTGTGGTCAAGGTGAGATGCGATGTGCGAGTATATTATATGTTCGAAAAGTTTACAAGAGATACATGTCAGTGAAATTGGTCGATAATTTGAGGGGTCGGAGCGATCTGCAGCTTTGAAGACTGGGACAACTTTGCTTAATTTCCAGTCGTCTGGAATCTGACTAGTGTTAAGAGACTGGGCAAAAATGAGTTGCAAGATTTGGCTCGTGAAATATTTAGTTGCTTTAAAAATCTTAGCAGGGAGGTTGTCTGGTCCAGGGGAAGTGGATATCTTTAGATTATCTATGAGTTTTAAAATTCCCTCTGCCGTGATGGTAACAGGTGGCATAGGTGCATAATTTAGACTTGGCACAGAAACAATGCTTGCTGTTGGCTCCTGGGTAAATACGGACGTGAAATAGGAATTCATGACGTCGGAGCGCTCGGAAATTGGAACATCGGAGCCGTCTCGTGCCTTCAGGGAAATATTGTGCGAACTGTTTTTATTGGGCGTGAGCAAGTTCCAAAACTTCTTGGGGTTTACCCGCATTATCTCTATGAGATCGTGACAGTAAAATTTTCGTTTTGAAGTTCGTAATAAGTGCGTGTATTCGTGCAGACTTGCAAAGTATTTGTCCCACTTTCTAGCGCATCCTGATTCCTTTGCGTTACGGAATAGGCGTTTTTTCTTTCGCGACAACTTCCTCAGCGCATTTGAGTACCATGGTTTATTGGCATCCCCTCGAATGCAGATAAGCGGGACGTAAGCTTCTATAAGCGACAACATTTTCTCTTTAAAAAGACACCAGTTGTTATTCACGGATCTGCTATGTATGGAAATTTGAAACGTATCAAGAAATTCTTCAAGGTGGGAGTTAATGCTTGGGAAATCGGCCTTAGAATAATCACGGATGTATTTAACAGACGGTTGGCGTATAGGAATTTCAATTGACAGGTTGAAAGTTATGATACAGTGATCACTTAGACCACTAGTACACGAAAGCGATTGAACTAATTCTGGATTGGATACAAGGACGAGGTCTAGTATGTTTGAGCCTCGAGTTGGTGCACACACTGTTTGGGTAAGGTTAAACGTAAGGACCAGATCTAAGAAATATTTTGATGGACGAGATGACGCAGTCAAGTTATCCCAATCGATGTCTGGGAAATTGAAGTCGCCGCAGAGTATGAAGTTGGCATGAGAGAATCGAGACTGCAAGTCTTCAAGAACAGAGTGAAGGTCGCTAATGAAAGAAGGATCCGTGTCGGGGGCTCGATAGCATGCAATTAGAATGTTGGTGCAAGAGGGAAAATTAAATTTGATGCACAGTATTTCGCTATGGCAATTGATATCAACTGGGGTAGAAGAAAGGCTTGTTTTCACCAGAGCAAGAATGCCGCCTCCCCGACGACCAAGTCTGTCTCGCCGGTAGGAGTGAAATGATTGATTGTCGTGCAAAAGTTCGATATCATCTATATCGGATGTTAGCCAGGATTCAGTGAATAATGCGATGTCAGAGCTGTGGTCGTCGAGAAGCGCCTCAACAGATTCTTTTTTGGGCAGGTAACTCCGAATATTTGTCAACAAAAGCGAAACATTATTGTAGTTATTGGTTGAGCGACTGCGCTGTGAAGGATTGGAATGAGGCGATTGTGGGAGTCTCGGTGTTTTCAGTAATCGCTATGGTTTTAGTTCAACAACGGAATCCGTATCTGCATTATAAGTGAAAACCTTTTTGCCAATCAGCAGCTTGTCAAAACGAATCTTGAAAGAGGCGTTGTTCTGTTGACCATAAGTGAAAAGTTTCTTTCTAGCCACGCGTACCTTGGCTGAATAATCCTCGCGGATAGAAAACGATGTATCCTTCAGCTTCGGACCAGCAAGCAATATCCCTGATTTGTCTTTGAAATGCGTTAGCTTTACAATGATTGGGCGGTTTTTGCCTACCTCGAATCTACCCAATCGATGCGCACGTTCGATTTGATGATTTTCAATGGAAATGTCAAGCTTGTCCGAGCAAAAAGAAACAACGCGTTCTTCAGATTGTGCCCAAGTTTCACCGACTTCGTTTGTAATTCCAAAGAACAATAAGTTCGAGCGGCGTAAGCGATTTTCGGCGTCATCGTACTTGGTCGTCAGCAGTTTGACGTCAGAAGAAAGTTTAGTCAAGTCCGGGGTAGCTTTAGATGTGGCATCATTTTCAGGGTTCTTTTCAACAATTTTTTCAAGTACTTCGACGCGTGATGAAAGTCGGCGCACAGAGTCTTCAATGGTTGTTTGTGTCGACCTGATCAAGGCGAGCTCTGAAAGTATAGTGTTCTGGCTCGATTCTATGCGTAATATGGCCTGTGAGATAGATTCGAGGGTCGGAGGGGCATCGTTTTCGGTAGGACCTGGGTTTAGTTCGATATCTCCAGATAAAATGAGCAAAAGAGAAGCAAAATGGGCGTTACGACAAACGCAGGAGGCAATACATAACAATCTATGGCAAAAGACAATGGCGTCTTTGGGGCACGACACCGCTAGCAGGAAGCGATCACTAGTGCAAAAACATGTGGCACAGGGTAGGTAACTAACCTGCAGTAGAAGGAAAGGCGTCTGCATGACCGGTTGATATGCGGTGTCGTGCCCCAAATGGCTCCAGCGGCGCAGCGGCTTTTGTAGTCGGGGAACTTCCGCGCTGGTACTGGCACCACGTTGCCAGATGATGATCCTGTTGACCGCCGGAAGCAACGGATGTAGGTGAAGATCGTCGTCTGCGTGGTAGCTCGTAGTCTCAACTGGCAGCCAGGCTTCTTCGGCGCCGCGCACAGCCGAGGGCCGCAAACGGAAAACGTTGAAAGGTGTGGTGGGGATTGTCCAGGATAAGATAGCCTGCAGTAGAAGGAAAGGCGTCTGCATGACCGGTTGATATGCGGTGTCGTGCCCCCAAGGAAGCTAATCAAGCGCTTTTGATGAAATGGTCCGAAATGGTGCGCAACCATAATGAATAAAGTTGCGGCTGCGCATGGCGGGAAGCGGTGTTTCGAATTCTTATTCGACATCCCTAAACTGATTAAGCTACTGCTGCCGGAATGTTTTTCAAACATGAAATACTAAACGTTGTCAAACGTGAATAACCCTTTTTACAAGGATGTTTATTTTCATTTATGACCGCGAACTTAGCAAACCAATAAGACGCATTGCTCTTGTTGCTTTGCTTTGGTACAACTGCGCAGACACTACAAGTGAGAAAAATAAGACGCATCTATGATCAAAACATTATATCGTCTGCTTTTGAGGTCCCACATTTGGTGCCAGATCAGGCTGTGATGTAGACATACCCAACAATTCTGGACAAAAACAGTTTTTAGGGGGAGCCGTTTATGAACGCAATTTTTTATATAATGTAAGATATCACTATAGTAGTCCTCTAATCACCCGAAGGCATTCTAGTATATTTTTTTCTCTTAGCGTTTTTGCTATCGTCAAAAGCGCACCCCATCAGTTTTCCAGGCCGTCTTAACTGTTCGATGCGATCGATGGAAACACTCTAAAAAAATATTTTGCTACGTGTCACAAGAATAGAATTATACCAATATTTCCGTGGCAGTGTCTTTCAATTTTTCAATTTTCAAAATTTTTATCCGAGAATGTTGGACATGAACATGAAGAGTGCGGCTGTAGGTGTGCAACTTTTAGTAAAAGAACGATACAGTTACGTTGAAGCAGTTTTTCTTTAAGTCCATCAGTTTGCACCTCGCATACTGCCTCAAGTGGAAGAAAAAGTTATTTTCTTGCCAGTACATGCTTTTCCGTTTATGTGCGGCCACACCTCCAAGACGTTGTTGTGTCCTTAATGGCATGGCACATACCCACGACGGGGGATAGCTCATGGTTCAGTGAGGAGAGCCCAAAGATGGTAAATTGGTGCCAAGCTAATGATTTTAATTTGATTTCCAAGCAAGTAATATAACTTTGAGTAAAAATTCAGAGGAATTAAAGATGGAAATATACATTAAAATGAATTAAGAATTAGTTTTATAAAAATAAACGGGTGAAGAGATTAGGCAATTGGATGGAAGAAAAAAATTGCTGAGAGATTTTGCAATGCGGAAATTTTGAATACCATTAGCAAGGAAATCTACCGGTACCAAATATGTGTTTGTGGAGGTAATCGCAAACTTGATGCAATCAGAAGCCTCTGGCGCTAGCCTCCAAGTAGAAAAGAAGCGGAACCGACGAAGTGAGTCCCATTCGAGTAATTGTAATATCTAAATACGTCCTTCTGTGATGTCCAAACCACCGCCAATAGAAGAGGAAATGCTCCAATGATTCCACACCTCCACTAGTGGGAAAACATGATGGAAAATCTAGGCAGCGATCACTTTATCCTCCGGACACGAATAGCATCCGACACCATAAGACGCCAGATTGGACAGGCGAAAATCACCGACTGGAACGCGTTTCGCGAGGCTTGCAACCAATATGAAGGCGGTATCCAATAACTGGAGGAATGGAGCGGCATGCTGAGAGAAACGCGAGAACGATGCACAAAAGGTATAAGGAGAACGACAGCAACGCCCGAAGTAGACGCCCACCTCCTCAGACTATGGGAAGCGAGACGCAGTCTCACCAAAAGATGGCGGAAGCAAAAACACAACAGGAAACTAAAACTAAAGATAGCAGAAATTACTGCAAAGGCGGACGAATACGCGATGAAACTCGCGAAACAAAATTGGGAACAACTCAGCGACTCGCTTAGGGGAACTCTAGGCAAGGCCAGAACCTGGAATCTCCTAAGAGCACTAATCGATTCTACCAAAATAAAATCAGAAAACAATAGAGCCATCCATAGGTTCATCCACTCCCTCGAGGGATCAGACACCGCCCTACTGGAGAAGGCACGAGAAAAATGTTTCGGCGATCACAACCCCCCGCGATACCAAGGAACGTATCGAGGAGCCGGAAACGAAAAACACCACCGCCCTATAACTGTGGAAGAGGTTTACGCGGCCATAAGAAACACCACCAGAAACACGCGGAGCGGACAGAATCGACAACGCCCTAATCCGCAACCTGAACGACGACCTCATACAAGAGCTCGTCAGCTTTGTCAACAAACAATGGGAGGCGGAGACGGTTCCCGAAGATTGTAAACACGCCTAAGTAATAATGAGACCTAAACCTGGTAAAAAGCTCCAAACTAAGAACCTCAGGCCCATATCACTCACTTCGTGCCTTGGAAAGCTTTACGAACGGGTGGTAACTTTAAGACTGCAAAATTACATGGAAGGTAACGGTTGTGTACCACATACCATGTTCGGCTTTAGAGCAAAGCTCTCGACGCAAGACGTTGTCCTCCAAATGCAAGAAGATGTGCTGCGAAACGTACCTCGGACGGGAGAAAATCTCATAATGGCCCTGGACATCAAGGAGGCATTCGATAACATCAGCCACGAGGCGATCTTTACGGGATTAGACAACCTAGACTGCGGACGCAGAATCCACGGCTTCGTCAAAGCCTTCCTGTTCGATAGAACTGCCACCGTCGGCATAGGAGACCTTCGATCGTACAAAATTCGCACTCCAAACAAAAGAACACCCGAAGGGTCAGTTATCTCACCCCTACTCTTCAACATAGCTATGACAGGCCCAGCTCAAAAACTAGAGAACATCGAAGGCATCAGGCATGAAATGTATGCTGACGATATAACAGTCTGGACAAACACGGGCTGTCTCGGAGAGAAGGAAGAAAGGCTACAGCAAGCGGCCTCTTGTGTAGAGCAATACCTGGCAGAAAGAGGACTCGCATGCTCGACCGAGAAATCGGAACTGCTGAGAGTCTGGAGAGGCAAGCAAAACCGGACCGTCCTAACCAATGACAACCTAAAACTCGATGTCTACCTAGAAGGGACGCCCATACAGGAAAAAGACAACAATAAGAATTTTTGGCATGTGGGTTCAATACAACCAGCGTAGTACTCACACTTTTACCCTGCTGAAAGCAACAACGCTACAAGTGGCACGCATGATAACCCGCAGCACCAACAGGCGGCATGGCATGCGTAAAGAGTACACACTAAAACTAGTCAGAAACCTAGTAGTTAGTCAAGTCACGTACAGCCTACCCTACCAGTGCCTCAACAAAAACGAAATACCTGCTGCGCAAAGCGTATAAGACAGCGCTCCGACTACCATGCAAGACGCCTAGAGAAAAACTCATGGCCCTGGGATTACATAACGCCTTTGAGGAGCTACGAGAGGCGCAGCTTGAGTCGGCAAAAACTCAGGCTGTTGCAGAACGACTGGCAGAGCGCTCCTACAGAGGCTCGGATACCGAGAGCAGATGCGAGAAATGACCAGAACGGAAACCACCCCCGACGAGCTTCGCAAGAACCTCAAGGTAGCGCCAATACCAAGAAACATGGATCGCAACCTCCATCGAGGCAGAAGAGAAGCGAGAGCCGAATTCATCTAGAAAACATACGCTCCTCAAGTCACGACCGTGTATGCAGACGCGTCTTGGAGAGGAGGCGACACCAAAATTGCTGTGGCGGCGGTGGTAGATTCGTCTTTACGCGAAATGACCAGCGCGTCTCTCCGAGCCTGCACAGCTGCAGAGTCCGAGTAAGTAGCCGTTGCTCTAGCGGTGGCGGAAGGCCATAGAACCAGGCGGTCGCTAACAATACTCACGGACTCTCAACCAGCCTGCCGAAATTACATGACTGGCAGGATAGGTATAGTCACGCGCTCCATATACTCCTCGCAGAGAGCGACAGAGTTAAAAATTAGGAAGAAGAAAACGACAAGATCCCACACAAAATTGTGTGGGTACCGGGGCACATGGGGGTGGCAGGGAACCAGGACGCCGATAGGATAGCTCGAGGATACATTACTTTCCGAGCATCCGACAAGACCGCGGAACTCGTGCCAGCACCCAGGGAATACTCGGCCATACTACAAAACTATAGAGGCAGAAGAATGCGATATCCTCCGCCGTACAAATCTATCAGCAGAGAGGAAGCTGTCACTTGTAGACAATTACAGGCAGGTTCTTTCCCAAACCTACATATACTAAACAAAATGCGCCCTACGATATACGCGGACAAATGTCCCTGGTGCGACGAAAAACCTACTCTATATCACACCACATGGGCCTGCCAAAACATATACGTGGTCCCCAATATACAAAACCCGAGTGCGGAGCAATGGTAGACTCTGCTGTCCAGCGACCGCTGTGAAGACCATCGAGGTCTGGTACAGCGAGTTCAACGGACGGCAGTGGCTAGCGGAGCCCTGGACTGAGGGCAACCGACCATTGATTAGGGGCGGACGACTTCGACAGAGAAGGCTCCTGGGGATAGAACCAAGACGTCTCTGCAGATGCCCTTAAACCGCAAGAAAAAGCATTAGTTGAAATAGTTTTTCCTTCCTTCCTTCCTTCCTACCTTCCTTCCTTCCTTCCTTCCTTCCTTCCTTCCTTCCTTCCTTCCTACTTTCCTTTATCAGCTAAATAAAGAGTGATAATGCGTGCACGTGGTACTTCTCAGACAATAATCATCACATCTCAAAGCACATTCCCTTTACACTGCGCAGAAAACACGGAAGACCATGCATTCGCATCATGCCTCGGACGGTGACAACATGCTTGCGTGCGCGTGTGTGGATGAGCGCCGACCCCAAGAAAGAACCAAATACTTTTCAATTCCGCACCACTCGTAGTCGGGCCCAAGCAGCCGTTTTGACCGCTGTAGTGAGAATGAAACTACTTCTCAGGCCACCTAATAAGCACAACAGAGTGTGAATTCAACTAAAGAGTTAGCGGTTCTGATCTTGTGGCGTACAGAGGCCACACGTAGGCTTACAGCGCAGAATCCGAAGCAAAAGACTCGGCATTCGTTTTTGCATGGAGCCTCTCACTGCATCGTCTGTCGCGGGCTGTTTGTATTGTGGGACTTCGCATTCCTGGCTGTGCTCGCCGCGCTTCTTTATTCGTATTTCGAAGGTAGTTGGCCACTGAAGGTGAAATAGCATTCGCCGATGGAGCGTACAAATACACCACCTACTGCACTTTTGCGAAGCCGGAAGTGGTGGCGTCAGGTGTACTGCACTTTTACGCAATTTTCTGGATTGCTGAAGATTTGTTGTCTGTGAAAATTACGCATTTTGATCACGTGACGCGAACCTGTGAGTCTAGTCTTACTTATAATGTTGTTTGCCCTTTGGTGTCTCTTTAAGCTTAAATAAAGTATGTGCTACGCAGCCTATATTTTATATACACAGGAGTAGCCTTATTGATCAAGAATCCCGCAACTAGTTTCCGTCTGTCCACTTCAGTGCAATGGCGTCGTACGTGCCCGCCCTTTGATATAGTTTATGCTTCATCACTCCTCATAACTTCGCTAAGCCCTATCGCATCCCATTTATTCCCTTTTAGCAGCGCGGCTACTAGCGATAGCTTCTTGAGGCAGGGCACTCGGTTTGTGTGCAGGAGGAGCGCGATAAAAAATCCTGTGCTGTGATGTTCTCTAATGAGAAAATAGAAATAGCATCTGTTGATGGAATTTAACAACTACTTTTGGTTTGGTTTATTGGGGTTCAACGTCCCGAAGCAACTCAGGCTATGACGGACGCCGTAGTGAAGGGCTCCGGAAATTTCGACCACGTGAGGTTCTTTAACGTGCACTGACATCGCACAGCACACGGGCCTCTAGAATTTCGCCTTCATCGAAATTCGGCCGCCGCGGCCGGGATCGAACCCGCGTCTTTCGGGTCAGCAGCCAAGCGCTGTAACCACCCACTCAGCCACCCCGGCGTGGTTAATAACTACTTTTGTGGTGAAGCTTGACCCTGGTGACAAGAGCCGACTATGCACTCCCCCCCCTCCCAAAGAACAGTATTTGTCCAGCCTGGTGTCGCACCTCTCCACTACGTCGTATATTAACGCACCAAATCGGCGCACTCAGCAGGAAATGGTCAGTGAAGTTCACTTGAAGTTTGGTATGCCACATTGAAGGAAACCTTAGGTCCGTAAAACGAGCTGTCACGTAATCATGGTTTTCTGTGCGTGGCATAAACAACAGCTGTTACGTTGTTATATTCAGTTTTACGCTATGAAGCATGTTGTTAGAGCAAAAATTAAACTGTATTAAATTCGAGTAATGTAGAAACCCGTATATTTGTACAATTCATAGCGGGTCATGAAGTATTGTACGGCGAGAGCACCGCAGGTAGCTCGTGCTCAACATTTAAACATTACATCTATGCTGTGTTTTCAAGTTAATATCCACTTGTAACATTGGTTTAAGTAAAAAGTTACAGCGGAACAAATTCGCTAAGATTTAGATATAAACTTTTTAATAGAGCAAGGGTTAGGCTCTGATTATTATCTTTGGTTGTCCCTGAAACAGGACCTTTGAAATTTTAAACAAACATCAAAATTAATGCGTCGGTCCGTTTTGCTTAGTCTTGCTTTCCGGCTTTTACAGGTCATGTGAAGAAAATTGTATGGGCATAATTCCAAAGTCGAATCTGCGTTTACCTCTCCGACGTTACACCCAGTTTTATATGAAGAATTATATTCAGGCTCTAATCAGCGTATATCCTGATGTGGGAACTTTTAGGGTTGTAAAAATATTTTCAGAATAAAAGGAGAGTATTTAAGTCTTCACAATAAATAAATTCACTTAGGTTAAGGTTTCTTGCTAAATTTGACGCACCGATATGCATACTCTGTCCCCACCTTTATTAAACCGCACCGTAGCCTCAAAATAATATCAAACTAAGAAACGACCCCACAGCTATCATACGAAAACTTAACATGAGAAAACCTCTGAGTTTAGCTGGGAAAGCGAAACGCTCAAAATAGGTTCACGGAACGAGTATAGTAAAAAAATACATCCGGTGCCCTACCATGTCACCTACCCACGAGTGTTCATTGGCATATTTATGTGGTATTCCACAAAAACGAAAGAGCATATCTTCATCCGCTATAGGCTTCCATCAAACGGGAAGTCCTGCTTGACCGTAATTTCAGCGTCTGAAACAGCGGATGTCTGCTCTGGGTTTGTGCGAGCTCTTTACTGCTGCAGTATCACAATCTAAGGTTTGAATGCTCAAATACTTTGTTTCTTTTGACAGCTCTTTTCCTTAACGCTCCACTAGGAAAGGAAACAATCCTTTCACAGGCAAAGTACATCACAAAGTACAAGGCACAGCACATCAATTGTATGCGCTAGCTTGTATTAGCTGCAAGTGCCGGCCGTAGAAAGGCGCAGTCACCTTTCGGGAGGCCCACGTGTCAGACGACATTGTAGTCTATTGGTGTTTCATTAGCAGAGACCGCAAATACGCGCACCGATCCACGCAGGATAGCATTTTACCGGAGTCTGCCAGAACCAAAGCAAGGCCTGCTCCTCAGCAAAGGTAAACCTGAAGCATTATGATTTCTCTCCGGCGTTTGAAGCGCTTTTTCGGTGTCTATTCAACCCTTAACAGGTGCCAGCGGGCTTTCTTGCTACCATTGCAGCGTGTGTGCTTATTTTATCCGTATTCCATCGGTCCATTTCGAATATTCATCGAAGTTCTTCGCGCTCTGTTTAACTGACCGATAGGCGACAGCGTCGGCGCCACGGTCAGCCGAAGCATTGAAAGCATAGTTCAATGAGACCTTGCGGACAACAACGGTTATATTATGACCGCCAACGCAATAAATTTATACAATAAGTTAGATCTCACTTTTCGGCCAAATCGGCTTGCATGCCTGGCACACGTGGTGCAAACAGCGACGCGACAAGCAGCTTAGCGGAAATGATGGTACTGGGAGTCAGTACCTACGGATTAAAACGAATTAATACTGAAAATGTTCCTGCAAATGTCTTCCTTGCTACGTTATGTTAGTGGATACTGCGCGATGACTAATTCCGGCTTTTATCTATACTACACACCTGTTATTGATGTGAGACCGAGCGTTGTTTTTCAGTGAGCTCGCATGCGTTTAACGCTTTGGTATCTGCTGTATAAACGTTAGATGAATGAAGCAGCTGACTTGTGTGTGAGATTTGATCTTGCCAACTCTAGATAAAAGGGTGCATAATCTCTCTCACCTATTTGATCTCTTTCTGAAAACAGAGGTCCGTCTGAAAAGAGTCAGTAGTAGAGCGACTTGGTCTTGATCAGGGAAACAAAGCAGTCAAAGAACCAAGTCGAGATGAAGGCGACTATCAAGGACGGGATCGTGTACTCGCCGTACCCCAAAGTGGACATCCCTACGTGTTCGGTGTACAACGCCATGAAAGAATTTCTGACAAGGTCTCCCGAAATGTTGGCACTGGTAAGACGCTCATTGTCCTCCTACTGCACAGAGGTATCGAGCACTTCATTGACGACTAAAGTACGAAATTAAAAGGTACAACAATCGAGATGTTGAGAGTTTGCATGTAACGTGGCCTATGGGGCAGCTGTCATTCACTTATTGTGATTATCCGCAACATAGCACTCAACCTTTACTGGTATGCAGCATATAAATCAATCATCCGCTACCACAAGGGCAACTCCGAGAATGGTTTCATGAGCACGAAAAAAACGCGTTAAGTAGCGTTTCCTTCAGATATCCGAGTTGATTCTAGCAGAGCTTTTAGCTAGACCTATCCTTTTCACAGCGTCAAAAAGTAGAAAGAAAGCGCGCACCGCAAAATGTTTCATTTTTGTGAAAAAAAAAACAAATAAATCGAGGCTACATTGAGAAAATGAAGCAAAGGAATGACGATTATACTCGATACCTAATCTCTTAAATTTTTCTAGTGCATGCACTAGATTAAAAGGACTAACATCAGTTGGCGTTGGCTAATGTGGGTCTCTGTAGACTAGTGACCCTGAGTAGAAGAGCACTTACGTAGGAGTCTTACGGGCTTGTAGTTTTCAAGTCTTCCTTCAAGCAGGCTAAGAACAGAACGCAGTGTGGCCTTTTTATTGGTTGCCGTCGTGGAAGCAGCTGGAAAGGGTGAGTGTGCTCATTCGTTCCAATAGTCACTGAGCATCGCCTTCCTAAGAGATAATTTTTTGTTTGCTTTCTAACGAGGCCGTCCTGCTAACAAGGAGCTTTTTACTCTATAACCGATGCTTCTGCTAGGGGGTGTAACTGTGAACCAGTTGCGCCCAGAGTGACGAATAAACGCTGAAAGGCATGCGAACAGCTGATCATCGCCGTCAAACACAAGAGAAAGATGACTTTCTTGTGGGCTTCCTTTATGTGGGAACAATAGCTGCTCCCCTCGTGAGAAAGCATATTTGTGTGCAATTCTTAGAGCGGGATTCTCAGTACCCGTAGTTATTTCTGGTGCCTATCATTCCCACTCAGTTCCTAGATTTCTTTATGCTGTTCTGTTTATGGATACCATTCAATTTTAAGCTATGATAGGTGTGGTGGCCTGAAGCGTACAATTGATGATATACCAGTTTCAAGCGCGTGTCGAGCATGATGACTGCATTGCTTTAAATGAATGTATTTTTAGTTATCTCATAGCGATGCACCAAAACTTAAGAAACAGCTCTTGCATTCATAAAATCAGCTATTTCCAGAGCGGGGCTCACTTGTCTGCTTTATTGTTTCGCAGCCAAACTTTTCACGTTAAAACAAGTGTTTGTGAAGTATTTCTTAAAATGAAGCCACTTCAAAAACATTGCATTTCACCCTGACGGTGAAATGCGATAGCTTTCATAACCAACAATTCTGGACAAAAGCATTTTTTAGCGGTAAACCGTTTTTGAACAATATTTTTTCATATAATGTAAGATTTATTTATGACATTTAATATATCGCCAGGTCGCTCACTATATTTTTTTTTCTTAACGTTCTTGCTTGCGTGAAAAGCGTTCCGCATTGGTTTTCTATGGCGCACTTACCTGTTTGATGCTATCGATGGGAACAGTTAAAAAAAAACATTTTACTACATATCCGAAGCATGGACCATTAACGTCAATATTTCTTTAACAGTGTCACGTAGTTTTCCAAATTTTATTTTTTTTTCCCGCGAATGTTCCACATTCATTGTACGACAGATTGTATCACACCTTTAACTACGATGCCCCTCGTATCACACGCGCTCATCGGATATCCTGTAAATCCCACCCTAACGCCGCCTACCCCGAGAAAACTCGTACTGTAACATGTCAGCATTCTTTCTTCCTTAGAACAGCCAATGACTGGAATGGCCTTCCATTCAAGGGGGCGACCATCATCAATCCAGTTCATTTCAAATCCGCCATCGAAGATTATCTGTGTCCAAAATAATAGAATTTTCTCAGACCATACCTCATATGATCTCCTTGTGGACCTTTGAGAAATAATAATAAATAAATAAATAAGCATCACAGTTCCCAATGTTCCCACCTTGGTATTTGCACATCATGATGTGATGACGTCCCCCGACCGTGCAACCTTTCTATACCAATTAATAATTTAATTCCAATCTGCCATGGTTGGCAGGTTGCAGGTTGCACACAAAACAGTCGGCGAGTTGCCACTTGCCGCAATGGGCAGGTTGTGATGACGTCACAAAGTAACGTGACCTTTTCAAATAATTAGCAAACTTCGTGGTTCACGCCGCTGTTTGACTCACGCCTCGGAATGTGAACTCTAACGCTGCCGCTTACAAACTGAGGTCCTCTTTAACAAAACTGCAGAAGCTGTTTAAGCCTGCGCTGACGCCGGAGCATGCACCGTAGTTTGTCAACATCACAGCCACATCTGCCTCCTAGGCGATTCCAAAGCGACCACTCTATTTCTTTAATTTTTTTTCCACACCCACGTCGCCATTAAGCAGCCCGAAAACTTCACGATATGCAGGTTGACGATAAAACGCAGCTGACAAAAGGCGAGTTCTTCTCCCGTCTTCGCCGCTTCGCGGCTGGCTTCCAGGCGCATGGCGTAGGGCCGGGACACTGCGTCTGTGTTCATTTGGATACCAGCGTGGACAACATGGTGGTACTCTTCAGCCTCACTTTCACGGGAGCATCGGTGCTGCTTTCCAACCCTGTGCTGAACGAAAGTAAGTGGCAGTTGACTAGCTCTCCTTTTGTCTTTAACAATGAGATGAAGCGCTCCTCTTTCAACCTTAGAACGTGTTGAAGCAATTAGGCTTGAAGGGAGCGGTGGTAAAATTTGTTGTGCTTAACCGAGCAGCACAAAATTGTTGAAGTTTTACTGTTGCGATCAATGGAAGAACGCTACGTGGTTTTCGGCCTTGCATATCGCATGTTTAAGCCAAGCCTGCACAGCCTTGTAAAAGTTCGTTATGAGCGTGTGTAGCTTCAAATAAAACATAGTATCGTAATAGAAAGATCAATTTTTAGATCTTTATTATTCTTAAAGTACTCTACTCCTTGAAGTGCGCTGCTTCATAACTTCCCTAGAGTGTACGTTGTATTATCCCTTATTCGGAACGTATTCAAAAGTCGTGATAAATTATTCGCAGGAGAGCTTCAATTTCAAGTCGAGCACGCAGACGCAACTCACATCTTGACCATTCCACGCTATTCAACGAAAGTCCTAGCTGTTAACGAAAAGGTGAAATTAGAGGTAAGTACCTTGCGTTACCGTTTAAATTTTATACACCAAGACTCGAGGACATGAGATAATTATTACTGATGTCAGCATGCTTGAAAAGCTCTCTCATGTGAATGCAAGAAGAGCGCATTTTTCCTGAGCCATAAACTTTCTAAAAATGCTTTATCTCACGGTGGGCCTAAGCGTGGTGTGGGCTGGGCAGCTTTATCTTTATTTCTTTTGTGTCTGCCCACACTACTTAATGTGGACATAACAGAGCACATGATGTGGTTACTGACGTCGTAACAGCTTGCTTGTGCTGCAGTAAAGGAGCCTGCCATGGCCCTTAAAGGGACACTGAGGAGAAATTGAAGTTGGCTTGTATCGACAGAATACCAGCTCCTGATTAAAAAAACGCCACTCATACTGACAACAAAGCTCTTGTAACGTAGAAAAGAGCAAGAACCAAAATACAGTTATCGCCGCCACAGGCCAAACTCACAAGTACAAGCGTGTGACGTCATAGGACATGACAGTGATGCTAGAACCAATGGTTCTAGCAACACTAGGACACGAGAAACCACGAATCTCTGAGGCTGACGAGCGAAGGTTGCGCGGTTGAATACTGATGTAAGTTTTGTTTTGAAACCAATAGTGCGCTTTTACCACACAAGGAAGATCGACAAACGACAACCTGAATGTTGTAAGCGAAGAAAATCAATACTTAGCGGGGCCACAGGCGGCCAGATGAGTTTCGGTATATCATGGCGCTTCGCGTCTATGCGCTCTGCATGTCCGCGTGGTTTTGACGCGCCTCGATTTACAAGCGCGGAACAGCAGAGGAACTACAAGTGCCGCTCCAAATGCTATTTAACTTTTGAAGGAACCTGTTAAGGTTGGTCAGATGATCGCCACTGTCGATGAAAAGCTATGATGGCACGATTTTCGGTGATCGTACGAGGCAGTTTGCAGTGTAAAGAGCACCTTGAGTCTTCGTACTCTTGCCCGGCGAAACGTTCCCGGTTGTGCCAGTCAACTTCCAACTACTTTACGCTCTTTGGGGCTGAGGTTGCTGAAGTGCAGGCCGAAGGTATTAATACCGTGTACCGTGTTCCCGTTACCGGTACCTGAGTTCCGGGAGCCCGCGCGCAGCGAATGCATGCGCAAATCTCCTTGACGTCGCCAGATGGCGCCACATACCCGGCAGATACCCGGCACTGGATCAGCGGCGGGAAAAACTTTTTCAACTTCTAATCCAAATTTCTTAGAAATAAATGCATCTTTCGCTGCCGACCAAGTGGCAACAAAGCCATGAAATGCCGAACTATCGAATTTTGCTATGAAAAAAATATTGATAGAGCTCTCCTCACTGTCGCTTTAAAGCACGACATGATAGCGATGTTTTAGCACACATGGCCATGATTGACGTTGCGATTGCAGAGGTTGCGTTTTTGTGGCTTCATGCGCCAACACAAACGCTCGCAGTGCCTGTTTTTCACTCACTAAAGGACTGAAAACACTTGTACGCCCGTACAAACTGGTGTAAAACGTTGATACCATAACTATGTTTCTGCACAACGAATGCGAGGCTGAAATTTAAGATAATGACGTGAGAATTCATTGCGTTGGGGCACGCGGAAGAGGGCGACAAGAAAGCGCTATACGTGAGTTTTTTTTTCTCTACTTGGTCTGCGTGTTCAATTCCTAGCAATGTTGATATGCACAAACCACCAGCCATAGCCCTAACAGCGCTAAGCTGAATAATAAGCTAACCTTATGCTACCGTCAGTAAGGCTTACACTCCTTTTTGGCATGCGAAATGTATTCCCCGTCATCATAACCTTTTATGGGCTAAGCTTATGACTTCAGTGTAAGGTGAACGTACACTTAGATCAAATTTAACAGTAGTAGTAATAGCAGTAGGCCTTTATTCGGCCATATTTTACAGGCTGAGCATGTCGACTACCTGGGCGACCAGAATTCGCTGTTCTTCTTCCCCTTCAGCGCCAAGCCAGTCGAGCCAGGTGGTGTTGGGTAGAGAACGGGGGGGGGGGGGGGGGGTAAGAACCCGACTGCTGAGGAGCCGGGAAATAGATGAGGCAAAGGGCAAGGTCCGCATAGATACATGGGCAGTTGGGTTCGATCGATAGCGATAAAGAAAGAGGCGATATGGGGTGATGACAGCATTTATTTGATGTTCCGAAAAAGGCGAGCCTACGGTATCGTGAGTGATAGACGAGGGGGAGGGTAAAAGCGTCTGTCGAGGCGGAGCTCGAGGTAGACCTCTTTTATGGTGCTGCGTAGTGTGAGTCTCCCACCATCCTCTGAGGGCTAGGGCCAAGGGATCAACGGTGCCCGGAAATGTATGTCACGGGCGAGCTGATGGGTCAGTTCATTGCTGTCAATTCCTGAATGCCCAGGCACCCAGCGGAGGAAAAAGATAATGGCTGCAGCTCAGAGACCGCGCGTTCGACGTCCCGTTGGAGAGAAGGGGTTACGGTGCGATTCTGTATGTGGTGTGTAGCGGCTTGTGAGTCTGAATAGACTGTGTACTCTTGAAGAGAGGGAAGGAGGGCAAATGACTGGAGGGCATGCGGAATGGCGAGGACCTCGAGGTACAATGCGTGCGCAGGACGCAGATACGGCATGCTGGTGTGGGTTTCAGGAACGGGGAGGTGGGGATGGTACAGGGCGTAGCCGCCGGAACTTCGAGGAGCCACGAAGGAGGCATCCGTGTTGGCTACACCATGGGTATCAAAGAGAGGGTAATCGTGCTGCACAGCCGCATGACGACGGCCGGCGTGCAGGACGGGGGACATGTTGGTCGGGAGGGGGAGGATATGATGATTGGGAGCCGGGCTGAGAATAGCAGAGGTGAACGGCGAGATGGGAATGGGCGAGATACACGCTTGAGTCAATAACCACTGATCCTGACGGGTAAGGAAAAGCCGGGCAAGCTGCGAGTCACGATGGAGAGTGAGAAGAGAACGGGGAGGATGAAAAAGGCCTGTGGCAAAGATCTTAGTGGTAGAGGTAGTGATAGGGAGGTTGAGAGCTGCCTTGTAGAGGCCCACAAGGGCATTCTCGAGAGCGTTGAGTCTTAGTGAAGGAAACGTAGGGCGTAATACCTTGTTGAGGGCCAACGCGTGGGAAACTCGGAACGCATGAGCCTCGTGAAGACCTGAGTGCCCAGTGATCGTGCGCCGCAGCAGGTGGGTTACCAATTGGCAGGTGGTGACAGCTTGCTGAAGGGCTTGCACGTTCTTGGTGTCATGCTATAGGAAGCGAAGAGCTTTGCACTGCGTGATGACAGGGATGTGAGAGCCAGAAAGGTGGAGAGAGAGGAAGAGTTTTTGTGAGCGCTTGTATGAGGAATGGTTGAGAAGGAGGAGGAGGATATATAAGAGGAAAGGCAGGGAGCTTAACCGAAAGAATAATCGGTTTGCTACCCTACACGTGGGGAAGGGGGTGAGATGCTCGGATTTCTCAGGAGCAGGAGAGAGGCAAGCGGTGGTGAGAAAGGAGTCGATGAGATCGAGGCCACGTTGCAGGATGTCCTGTACGTGACCGGGAGAGCCAGACGAACACTAGAGAGTGATGTAATCGGCGTAAAATATATGATGCAGGTCGGGAATTTCAGCTAGCTGGGAGTCTAGAGGGGCCATAGCCAGATTAAAAATGGTAGGAGAGAGAACAGAGCCTTGAGATATGCCACGGGTGAGGTGGGGAGGGGGGTGGGACAAATAGGTGTATACTCGAAAGCGAGCCAAACGTTTAGAGTGGAATGAGCGAATATAAGAGTACATGCGGGAGCCAGTCTAGGGACGCGAGTTGAGGAAGGATGTGGTCGTGGCAAACACCGTCGAAGGCCTTGCGAACATCGACGGTCACAAGTGCATGAATTTGAGTTGGGGTAGGTCACAGAAAGGTATGCTGGAGAAACAGAAACATGTCCTGTGCAAAGACGCGGCGTCGGAAGCCGATGAGAGAATGGGGGAAGAACTCTCTCTCCTCGAGAAAATTACAGAGGCGAGTCAGGGCCGTTAGCTCAAGGGTCTTACCAACGCACGAATTCAGGGAGATTGGGAGGAAGTTAGAGAGAGAGGGAGGTTTGCTCGGCCTTGGAATCATAAAAATGAGGGAGGAGGTCCAGGAGCTCGGCAGCCAGCTGCTCTACCAGGTTTCATTGTAGGTTTGATGGAGAAATTATTTGGTGCAGTCAGGAAGGTTATGAAGTGTGGTGTATATAAAGGCATCCTATAAACCTAATCTCCACATGCCTCCTGCAACATGAGCCATAGCATCGTATTCTTCATTTTTTCTTCTTCTCTGTATGCCTTGTGTATTAACCACAATAAAGCAACTGGGCGCTGTTCTAGAGATAAATATTAACAACTTGTTTTTCATGAACTGTCCCGGTGAAGATGGTACTGGACATGCAGAGCACTATTCAGGTGGCTTGTTCTTTACTCAATAGGTTCAGTCACCTCTTTCCAGCGTAGAGAGGCATGGAAAATAAGTATCCCAAGGTAAGAAGACATAAAGGGTGTATAGTAGGCAATAAAACTAACGCGACTCACTGGACTTCGAACTGCGGACAGCAGATATTCTATTGCCCTTTTAGAGTAACCGGTTTGATTCCAAGGCAAGGGAAACGTAGAAGGCGACAGATCCATATGAAGGGATTAGATTAGATCTGCTGAGATAGGGGAAAGGGGTGCTAGAGTGTCTACACCGAAGATATTTATAAATATCAATGAAAGAAACCCTTCTTCGGCAGTGCATGAAGCTTCGATGACGATGATAATTATTATATTAACGCGACAGCGTAAAGAAGGTTGTATCGCAGGTAAGCCGTCGTCATTGTAGGCGTCGGCGCCGTTTTGAGCGAGCGCAAAATCCGCTGAAAATCCACAGAGAAGAAACAGGGGCCGGTGGTTACTTAGGTCACGTGACGTTGTGGCTTCATCCTAACACGCCCACCGTGGCAGCTGGCAGTTAAATTAATGAGTGGTCGTGAGAGGTTGCTCGGAAAGTATAAACCTGGGTCCCCAAGGTCCACCGGTGGCAGCACCTGCCATCGCAGGGCACTAGAGCATTGCTTAACCGCTTCAATACTGTGCCAGAAGTAGTACGAGGACTCCCAGCGACCTCTGAACGTTAAGTAGAGAATCACCAATTCTGTATATATGGGCATTAACTGATTAACGACATCGCGACATATTCTTAAGACAGTGATTGAGTGTCCGCTCCAATTTTATGTTCCAGAATTCCTAAAGTTCGTGCAACCATCTGCGCGCCACGCAACGTCTCCCAAAAGCACCTCATCCGAAGCGATGACAGTTGTTCCGTGCGTTGCAAACCTAAGAGCACAGGAAAGAATTTTAAACATTTGAGCTATGGTAAGAACGGGCCCGTCTGTGCAATTGTGGGATCTAATCATCTGCAGTACAGATGCTAAAGTCGATACTGGCTCTGCGGGAACCAATTTCTTGTTGCTTTCGGAGTACTTCTTGGTATGTACCACTAGATGCTAACTGAGGCTCGTTCGGTGGCAGCCCAAGTGTAGTGTTTATATGGCCAGCCTAACCACAGCTGCTTCAACAGTCGTCATAAAACCTGTGATGGTAGTTGCAAATAAGTCAGGAAACAAGACATCCCGACACTTTCCCATCGTGTTGCGCTTTGTCTGAAATCGTGAGTGGGTAAGAGCAACATTCGATCTCTTCAACATACGGAGATACACGTATTGGCACTCGTCTGTCAAGAATTCCAAATCTCTGGAGTACCTTCGTCTTTATGCAGAGCATATAAATTTCATGCTCACCCATATTCATCACGACGAGCATTTTCGGGAACAGAGGATAACCCCTTTTCTAGAACGGGCCTTTTTCGAGAAGCCAAGCAAATATCACCAGAAAACACACGGGAAAACGTTAGCGTGTGAGGAAAAAGATTTAAAGACAGCATGCGTGCGGTATTGAGGAGCAAACACTAAATAAATTGGCACTGGCTTAGCTCTGCTATACCAGGATTACGTAGCGTGAGGTGAGGACGAGGTCTCTACATATCGGTGGACACCTGCACCAGACAGAAGGCGCACCCTCTTGGAACAGTGGACACCTCAACCATGCTTTAAGCTAAGTGGCGGTAGTGACAGGTGAGCGCTGCAGGCGTTGGCATTGACAACGTTGTGACAGCAACGCGGCGCTGAAGCCATAGGCGGTCGGCGTTCATTGTGTTCATGGGGGTTGGCGTTGTCAACGTTTTACACTCCAATAACTTTAAGGAAAGGAAGCCAAGCAAGCGCGGCGAGGCACGCCAGCTGTGCGTAGTGAAGTCACTTGCTCCTCGCGCATGCGCAGCACGGCTCTCCAGGAGGAGGAGGAGGAGGAAAACTTTTATTCCTATTTACAGTGAGAGGTCGATGGGGCGAGCCGTAAGGGCCCGCCCCTTACAAATACTAGGAGGGATCCCTAGTCCGGGATCCCTGTAGCTTCGGCAGCGGCCCGGGCTCTAGCTACCAATGCCTGTTGGGCATGGAGTTCGGAGCAGCCGCGCAGGGCAGCTTCCCAGTCCTCTCGAGTGGGGTGGAGGTGGGGTGGGTAGGCAGGATTGGAAGGGCATGCCCACACCATGTGGTAGGTGTCCGAAAACTCCTCCTCACAGTGTGGGCACGCGCCCGAGAAAGAAGAATTGAAGTGCTTAAGTACTGCCGGGCACAGTACAGTATTGGTATAGAGGCGGAGAAGCCAGCGCTCCTCCACCCTGGTGAGGCCTTTACAGGGAGGGGGATAGAGACCATAAAAATTTTGATAAAGAGAGGTGATCTCTTTAAAGGTGATGGCCGGATTGAAATTGAATTCCGGATCAGGGTGCGGATGAGGCGACGCCCGGTGAGTAAGCGCGCGGGCGGCAGCGTCGGCTGCCTCGTTCCCCTCAAGACCCGCATGAGCCGGAGCCCACACGATGGTACGATGGGTCGGAAACCCTGTGTATTCGCATGCGTGGAGAATTTTGAAAGTACGGTCTGGAATATACCCTTGCTCAATATTGCGGCAGGCGCCCCTGGAGTCCGTAATAATGACTCGGGACTCTGGATCTGCGGCGGCCAGTGCAATGGCGATCTCTTCCGCAAATGTAATGTTTGGGGCACGGAAAGTAAGGCCCTGAACTGTAGTGTTTTGGTGGATGACGGTCGACGTGTACCAACCCCCATGGTGTGGGCCGGCCGCATCCACATAGAAGACACCTGGCTTATGGCCATATTGTTGAGAAATAGCCTCCGCCCGCGCGAGACGGCGACCATCATGGGTGTCTGCAGTCATGTTCTTCGGAAGGGGTCGCACCTGGAGTGCAAAGCGCCAGGCTTCAGGGATGCGGACCCGTTCTTCTGTATGTGTTGCGTAGGATATGTGTAAGCGGGTCAGAAGGCGGCTCCCCGCAGGTGTTTTGCTTAGGCGCAAGTATTGATTGTTAAGATGAGCTTCTCTTAACTCCCCAAAGGTGTTGGGGAGACTCAGACACAGGAGACTCAGACATAACCGGCGCGGCGTTTCCCCTGTGGAGCCCTGGACTGAGGGCCCACCCTTGCTCGAAGACTCAAGTCGCCAGCGCCCAAGCAGGACGACCAAGAAGTCTTCATCTCCGCGAATCTCTTGAAAGAGCAATAAAAGTTTTCTCTCTCTCTCTCTCCCCTTTGTTCTCTGCTTCACGCGCTAGCGCCGCGCGCTCTCCCCTCGCGCTCGCGCCGCGCCTCTTCTTTATTTGTATACCACAGCGCGCTCTTGGTTGCGAAGGTCGTATGCCGTTACATCTTTCCACCGGGGGGGGGGGGGGGGGAAGAGGTGGAAGATAAGAGTCTCTTCCGGTCTCCAAGATAAGAGGGGGAGACACCGCTGGTGTCCCCTAGCGCGTGCTTCGCTTTGCAGGCGGCATCGAACTCGTCCCGATGAGCCCGGGCTGAGGTTCATCGCACCGGCGCAGCTTGGTGCGCAGGAGGCATCGTCACGTCGTGATGACAGTGTCGTCTGACACGAGACGGTCCCGGTAGATCCCGGGGCTGCGTGTAGGCGACTCCTCGCCGTACGAAAAGTGCGAGGGCTTCTCGCACCGCGGGACTTGGGATTGCGTTCACGGAGCAGCGCTCCACTTAAGGGGCGGCATTCAGGAAGGGAGGCCTGGTGCTGGTACGGGAGGGCGGCACTAGGGAGGACGTGGGAGCCAAGTCGGGATCACGGTGGGTGCCGGAGACATAGCTCTTCATGTTGGAGACATGTTCCGGAAAAATGTGGTGTACACCGCGTGGTCGAAGCTCGGGGAGGTCTTCTAGACGGTACGTAACGGGGCCGAGCCGTGCAACTACACGGTAAGGGCAGCGGAATCGGCGCAAGAGCTTCGCGGCACGGCCAGTCGCGCGGATGGTGCGGCGAACGAGGACCAAGTCACCGGACCGAAAGGAGGGAGGTGGTGGTGCTGCAGCATTGGTCACTTGCGCACGCGCATGGGCCGTGAGAAGGTTGCGCTGAGCGTCGAGGCGGGCGGAACGAAGTCGTTGGGCGCAGTCAGTCGGTGACGCAGTAGGATGGCGAAGGCCCAACTGCGCGTCGAGAGGGATGGAGGGCGTTCTGCCATAGACGACTGAGAACGGCGTGACATGCGTTGTTTCTTGAGCCGCAGTGTTGAGTGCAAAAGCTGCAGTAGAAACAAAACGATCCCAGTTTGTGTGGGACGGAGCGACGTAGGAGGCGAGTATATCCGTAAGGGTGCGGTTGACACGCTCCACGAGGCCATTGCACTGGGGATGATTGACGGATGTAGTGGAATGCGCAATGCCGAAGGAGCGGAGGGCACGCTCAAATTCTTGGGACATAAAGCAGCTCCCGCGGTCCGTGATGAGGCGTTGTGGCACACCATGCCGAAGAACAAGATGTTGTTCCACAGACAAGACGGCATGAGCGGACGACGTGTCGGGAACGGGCAGTGCTTCGACCCACTTGGAGAAGTAGTCGACCGCAACCAAAATATACCGGTTGCCGGCGCGTGTCTTCGGGAACGGGCCCAAATGATCCAGTCCAACCAGTTCGAAAGGTGAACTCGGCGGCGAAAACGCCTGCGGGGGTGGCTTGGTTACTCGTGTGGATGACTTCCTGAACTGGCACGTCTGGCAGGACGCCACGTGTTCCTTGACGTCTCTGGACATATTAGGCCACCAAAAGCGCTCCGACACTCGTGCGTAGGTTTTGCTTTGGCCAAGGTGACCAGCCGTGGGAGCGTCGTGCAGGCCGCGCAAGATTTGCGACCGCAGTGTTGCCGGCACAACTGGCAACCACACGGGTGGTCGACCACGGGACCGCTTCACATGACACAAGAGGTTATCCTTCATTTGATAGACCCGGCGCAGTTTGCGGAGACCTGCGCCGACGGCGGTGCCAAGGGAGTGGATTATGGCAGCAACGTCGGGATCTTGCGCTTGCGCAGTCCTGAGGTCCGTCAAAGCTGTCACGGAACAAGGGTGGCGAGAAAGGAAATCGGCATCCTGATGTGCAGAGCCGCGCCGATGCACTATGGTGAAATCATACTCTTGAAGTTGCAGGGACCAGCGTGCAATCTTGGCATTTAAGTGTTTGGCAGACTGCAGCCAAGTCAGAGCGCTATTGTCCGTGACGATGGTAAAGTGACGGCCGTACAAGTAGGGACGGAACTTCTCGACGGCCCAGACAACGGCGAGGCACTCGAGTTCTGAAGAGTGGCGGCGGCGCTCAACGTCGGAAAGCTGGCGGCTGGCATAAGCTAGGACTTTATGGTCACCAGACTCGTCTTCCTGCAGAAGGACAGCGCCGAGCCCATCTTGGCTGGCATCCGTGTGGAGGACGACGGGGGCCGATTCGTTGTAATGGGCCAACGTAGGAGGCTCGAGGAGCGCGTGCTTGACGTCAAGGAACGCGAGCTGTTGGGCCGGTGTCCAACTCCACGCTGCATTCTTCTTCAGTAGGGCGGTCAACGGAGCGCTTCGCTTGGCAAAGTTGGGTATAAAACGACGGAAGTATGAAGCAAATCCGAGGAAACTTTTCAGCTCCTTGGCAGTGGTGGGAGCTTCGTAAGCCGTAAGCGCTTTTAGCTTCTCCGGGTCGGGACGGATGCCATGCCGGCTCACAACGTGACCCAAGTACCTGACCTCTGCGAAACCGGAGAAACATTTCTTTGGTTTTAAGCGAAGCCTAGCAGAGGTAAGGGCTTCGAGGACGAGTTTGAGTCGCCTTTGGTGTTCATCAAACGTGGCCGCATAGACAATGACGTCATCCAGGTAGACCAGCGCCATAGTCCACTTCATATATTAAGACGCGGTCCATGAGGCGCTGAAAGGTGGCTGGAGCATTTGAGAGACCGAACGGCATACGGTTGAATTGGTAGAGGCCGTCGGGAGTCACGAATGCTGTCTTTTCCACATCATCGGGGTGAACAGGCACCTGCCAGTAGCCCGAGAGCAGATCTAGGGTGGAAAAATAACGGGCCCCCTTCAGGCGGTCAAGTGCATCGTCGAGGCGGGGCAGCGGGTACACGTCGAGACGAGTGATAGCGTTCAACTTGCGGTAATCTACGCAGAAGCGGAGTGTTCCATCCTTCTTGCGCACAAGGACGACAGGGGAGGACCAAGGGCTACAAGAAGGGGCGATGATTCCCTGGTCAAGCATGTCGCATACGTGCTGCTGGATGACTCTCCGTTCAGCTGGCGCGACACGGCGAGGTTGGTGATGAATAGGCCCACGGTTTTCGGTGTTTATCCGGTGTTGGGCCCAGGAAGTGCACCCGAGTTCACTGGCGCTTAGAGCAAGGCAACTGCGATGCTCGAGCAGCAAGGCCTTCAGAGAGGCGAGCTCCGCGCAGGTCAGGGTGGGCCCAAAGTTAAATGCGTCCCATGATAGGACCGCCGGCGCTGGAGTGTGGTGAGATGGTTTTTCATGCTGCAAAGACGCAACCGGTGATGCTGAGTCCAAGACTGACGCTGCACCCAATTGCGTGCCGGGAGTCAGCACGAGCGGTGCGCGGCTGATATTAAGCATTAACACGTGGGCCTCTCCATTGAGCACCGACAGAAGGCTTCGAGGGGAGATCATCTCTCGGGCCGGAGCCGAACACCGGGTAGGTTCGAAAATCACATCCGCTGTGATCGGATTGTCAGACTTGGCATGCACCCAAGTTGCCGCACCCGGTGGCAGAGTCACGGCGGTCGCCACAGTCACGGTAGTGACGTCGACTGGCTTGACTCGACGTGGCCACTTCGTTCCGAGGTAGCGCACAGATCCGGAAGCACGCTTGGTCGCCGACACCAGGGACTGCCACAGGGTGACACCGACGCTGGAAATCCGGCTAAGCCAACCCGGCCCACACAGAGTTTGGCTCGCACGTGGTTCTGTGGTGGTAAAATTGAGAACGACTCCGGCTTGCTGGCACCACCCGCACCCGAGGACCACTGGCCAAATAGGGCTGTCCGCGACAACAAACTCGGTGGAGATGGTCTTTCCGAGTGCTGTCACGTTGATGGTAACACGTCCGACTTGCTCCACCGGGGCGCCGTTAAAAGCTACGAGCCGGATTTTGGCGGCTGGAAGAAGCAGGTGGGGCGCGTTGACAATAAGCGATTTGTCGAGCACATTAACAGCCGCTCCAGTGTCGACCAAGGCCGCTACGTGCCGATCAAGCAGGGCGACGTCAACGAGCACGTAGGGAGCTTCCGTTGTCATGGAAGCCGACGAAAGAAGGGGACGCGGCGAACTAAGGAGTGCGGGGACGGACTTTATCCGGGGGCACCGTTCCACCGAATCGTTTTCCGACGTCGGAGGGCCAGCACAGTCCCTCGCGTAGTGTCCCCTCAGGCCGCAGCGGAAGCAGGTCGTGCGGGTGTCATTACGCCTGCGTCGGGTAGAGGCCGCTGTGGGGACTGAGAACCGAGGAGCCTGCACCGGGACGCTGTGCTCGGAAGACGGTGGCGACCCCCGCGTGGCCAGCAAAGTCGATTCCGCCTCGACGGCGAGCGCCATGGCGGCGCGGACGGACTCAGGACGCCCAGAGCGGACCAAGCGCTGCACCTCAGGGAGTCGGATGGCGTCGACGAATGCCTCGGTGCCGACCAGGGCCACGGCGTTCTGAGGCGCCCCCGGCAACGACTGCAGAGCCAGGCGTTCAATGGCGGCGGCGAGGTCCTGGTATGTCTCCCCGGGCTCTTGACGGCGGACTCGCAGGCGGTGGTACTGCACACGGGGGTGACCTGAGGTACTGTAGTGGTCGGCGAGGAGGCCCGCCAGGACAGTATAAGAGCCCAGCTGGTCAGGCGGCACGTTCTGCAGCAGCTCAGTCGCGCGGCCTCTCAGTTTGGCGACGAGCATCCGTGCCTTCATCTGCTCGTCCCAGCCTCTCGCCGCCGCAATACTGTCCAGCTGGATGCGGTAAGCATCCCACGAAATGGTGCCGTCGAACGTGGGCAACTCCACGACGTCCAATGATACGCCCGCGTCGAGTACGCTGTTGGCGGCTACGACCGCAGGTACAGCGACGGCAGAGCTGGGTACAGCGGTGGCGGGGACGTCCAGAGGCACCGGACCCGTGTTCGGCTCGCCTGGCAGAAGGCGACGGAAGTCGCGCCGGATCGCCTCCATCTCCCCAGCCTGGACAGTCAGACGGGCCTCCCATGCGTCCATCCGCTGAGTAAAAATATCGAGGAGGCGCTCAATACCGGCGTCCAGCCGCTGCGGAGAACCGAACCCCTCCGAGCGCCCAGGTGTAGCGATGCCGGCCGCGGCGTCGTCGGCGCCGTCGGCTGGTGGCGGAGTCCTGTCGACTGGCACGTCGGGGACTTGATTCTGGGAGCGGGTGAGCGGCATGACCCCACCGCTGCCACCAAATGTTACGGGACGGCGGGCCCGCGCAGAGAAAGGCACAGAGACTCAGACACAGGAGACTCAGACATAACCGGCGCGGCGTTTCCCCTTTGTTCTCTGCTTCACGCGCTAGCGCCGCGCGCTCTCCCCTCGCGCTCGCGCCGCGCCTCTTCTTTATTTGTATACCGCAGCGCGCTCTTGGTTGCGAAGGTCGTATGCCGTTACAATATAAAATCCGGCTGGTCACGAATGCATTGGCCAGCCGCAGGGCATCTTTGCATCGTAGTCCCCCCCTTTTATTGGACACGCGGCGGAGCATCCGACCCACCTGGTCCCCTACCTTACGTAGCTTGTTTAGGGTAGTGTCTATCTTGCGCCTATGATGAATGAAAAGCCCCAGTACCCGGATCTCCTCGTGTTCAGGTATCGGTCCGCTAAGTAGGGAAAGGGCAATTTTGGTTGTGCACTTTGAGTTGGGGCGTATGTGCACGAAACTTCTCAACCTCGGCCAGTGTAGCTTACGCTACAATAAAGAATTCGCAGTGAAACGGCTCAGCCTTGCCTGCGTTTTGACTGAACCTTACATCGATCTGGTCTTCTCGACAATGGCCATCAAGTTCTGCAGTTCAGAAAATTATTTGAGTGGTGGCTGAACATCAATTTTTCACATGCGTCAAAATATTGCCGCCAATCTTTGCACTGTTTGTTCGTTCATTCTTCAAAGCTGCTGGCATGCGGTTTTATCGCTTTTGTTTGTAATGCAGGATGCGTGCGGATCTACCTCGATTATATCTCGGAGCCGATTCTACGCTGTTCCAGACTTGTGGTAACTTTCCGCGCCTTATCTGGAAAGTTGGCTGTCAGCTTTAAATTGAACACGGCCGAGAACGGCGGGAATTCTGTTGGAGTACCGCCGAGAACGTTTGTTGCTTTCGCAACTGCCGTCAAAATGTTCATTGTAAGCGCAGGTCAACCCAATAAACAGGTTTCTCTTAGAACTTTTTGCCGTCTTGCTCACTGCCGGGGCTGTCGTCACCACTACCGGATAATATACTGCAACTTCTGTCTTGACGTTTTAACGCAGGGTCTTTTTATGATGGGCGACTCTGCACCCGGCTTTACGTCCGTGTCTGACTTCGTGAATAAAAACGAGGACGACTTCAAGGAGGTACGGATTGAAGACCCCAAGAAGACCACCGTGGCACTCTTCTACTCTTCAGGCACAACGGGACAAGCCAAGGGAATGGAGATTTCGCACTACAGCATCGTGGCCAACCTGCATCTGACAAAGTTAGTGCTCCTGACGATTAAGCTTAAACTATTGCCCTCAGAGCCTATTCTAGTTATATGGAGGATTTCATATTAGTGGCCGCGCAGGTACGCCAACGCTGATACATGAGCAGGCCACAACGCTGCAGCTGGGTCCTTGCGCTAGATCGTCGGAAAATAACTCGGGAAAATATTGCACTTCTATGCGCACACCAAAGGAAACCTACAGTGAAATATGATCCCTCGAAGGCACAGCCATGTGCCCTAAGCAGGTGCTATATCACCTAGGCATGTCTTGGCAGGTGTTACAGGAAATTCAGCGATAACATTAAACAGCAAATAAGGGATGCACATCGAAGAGAAAACGACTGGTATTGAGCCTTTAAATGAACCACGCGTTTTAAACTCCTTTTTCTCCATAGAATTACTATTTCCTGAGTTCCGCTGCTACCTTTAGTTATTTTAATAGCGATTTTTTTTATACATGCACCTAAACGTTTTGGCAGCACCTATATGTTCCACAAAATGTATTACTTCATGGGGTCTTTTTTAGTAAGTCTCTTAATTTGGGCTAATTTGGACAAACCGAATGTGCATTGTGCTCACTTCCGGAGCTCTGAAAAAAGTCTGTAGGTTAACTTGTTTCCAGGAGGTGGAGCTTTTAAACTTAAACGTCTTGTTCTCTAGGGATAAAATTATTCAAAGCAGAAGAAGGGACTATGAGAGGACTAGACTTTATTCGTTTTGTTCGAATTTATCTGAGGCGAGGTTTATATAAGCCGAGCTTTTACGCATGAAAAGAAGCTTTCACTATACGCACCTTTGTGTATTGTGTGTTGTCGAAGCACACACTCCAACCATATACGTTTTGTAAATAGCCAGTTTAATTCTGCTCTGTCGAGAATTGGAAGCAGTTGGCATGCGCGTAAGCCTACGTCAGCAGAGAAAATTCTTTAAATATATGGAGACTGATAGTTTTGGCTATATAAATTTACCAATAGGTGCCTCCATAGTTTCATTGGCTGATTACGTGACGTTCTCCTGTAGACCTGATTCCGACAAGAGCCTAGTTGACAGAAACTTTTACCACTCAGACTGCAATCACATAGTTTCCAGGCTAGATTAGTTGAACACGGGTATTGACAGTGAAGGAAAGCAAGAAATGTTTACGAGTCGCAGAGTGAGAAATGGGCATGATGGATTTGGGTTGCACTTTCCAAAGTGTACAAGAAGAGACAACTGAAACTTCAGTGCACCAGCCCATTGCGGCTGAATTTCTAAGCGGTAAATTGACTGCACTGCAACGAATAATTAGCTTTCTTTTGCAACAAATTCAATATACCTCAATGTAGGACTTCAGTGTAGGACTTATATGCGGAGCAGAGCTTTGTTAAAACTGGCTGGATAGATGGAAAATGATTTGTTTTGTTCACAGCAACCTCAGTGCCCAGTGTCGCAAATTCTTGGCATACTGATGTCCCAATTTACAGAGCCAGTAACCAATTAGGAAGCTTTTGTTGAGTGTGCTCCTTCGTGCCATGCAGCAAACTATCATTTATTGGTTTGTTCTGTGATTTTGGCTATAATGTAGTCTAGCGCAGGTTAGGCGTTACCAGCGGTCAATAGCGTGCTCTCACCAGCAGATGACATCCTGGGCTCTCAAGACATAAGTACTTCATTAATTCTTATATCTTTCGTAATTACGCCAAGAGTTTTTGTCGGAACAAAAATCGCTATGCTCCATCATAAGGGTCCATTCGTCCGGTCTTTATTTGGTTGTGTGGCTTTGGTTACTCCTGTCCGGGAACACAGCCGCAGCTTTCAAGCGTCTGTGGGACGCAACAGGACTATTGTCTTCTTGACGGTCGGGTGCGATAATTAGTTGTATATCGCAGCCAAAGGTGCGAAATGCTTTCTAGTTTTTCTCTTTTAATTTTGTATATTTTGTTATTTTATCTGTTTACTGTATTACTTGCTTTATTTTCTGTTTCAATTTTTTAACACCATTTCATTATTTATTCCTTTTTTTTCACTCCTTCGCCGCCGTCGACGTGAGTACCACGAATTTGTAATTGCGCTGATAGAGCCGTTTGCTGCAGTCGTCATCAGGCCAATTGAAAGGAACAACGGTCAACTGCACACTTCTAGATTCTAGAGCGATTATTGAGACGAGCTACAGTAAATAATGAAGTTCGCCGAATCCCAGGCGAACAGAACAGAAGAACTGATGACGACTTAGGCCATTTGAACCCTATTCCGGAAAGAGGAACAAGTTTTCTCAATCGTACAGAATTTCATACACTAATTGCACTGGAATTCGAAAGATCTTCGTACTGTGAATCAGTACACCATTGTCAGCCATATGAGCTACTAGCAAGCTTCAGTACTGTCATGGCCAGCTATTATGGAAATCGGCATTTATGGCTCATTTTACTTCAGAGCGCTTGTGAGCTACGACCCTGGAGACGTCCTCCTGGCTTGGTACCCCATCACTTACGCCTCTGGCTTCATGTTCACTCCTGTAGCTGCATGTGTGGGGTCCACTTTTGTCGTCGTGAACCCCAACCTGTCGTTCGACGAGTTCGTCTACTATGTCAACAAGTACACAGTGAGTAAGACGTAGGGCCTGCTGCTAAGGCAGCCTCTGACCTACAGTGTGAAAACCTCCGCTGGTTTAGATTGTTTTACCTTCCGTCATTTACGAAAATATTATGCATCTACTGTAAATCACGTCTCCATGCTCGCATTTGCCAATCTGAACTTTTGATTCCTCATAATCCCAACTGTTCTTTCAGGCATAACCCGAGATTTCCAACCCCACGATGCCACACACGTTATGGCCTTTATTTGAGCAAAATATCCATTCCAGATTTTTTTAACTATTGACCTTAAGATTCCTTCTCTAGGCGCCAAAACAAATTATAAATTATATACTGCCAGTAAAATTTTCTACGATTGAGTAACCTTTCGCCAAACCCAGTGGTATTTCCCTTTTTGGTATTATCGATTTCTGTTCTTGTCGTCAGTCATCACTTCTGCGTGCAGACAGTTTAGCGTTTTTGGCTTGGAATGACCCGCCTACACTGTACTGACTTTCAGGGTTCGTATTGAAGGCATTTTTCTGTCACTATTAAAATACGAAACAAGTAAAGGCAGACTATTGTATGACAAGTCTTCCAGCCGTTAACTAAACAAGCTTGATGAAGTAGGAGGGTCATATGCGTATGTATGTTCTGTGGGGGTTTGACAGAAAATTATTTTGCATGCACTTTGACAGAATTACTTCTAAAATGATACAGCACCCTTATATCAACTACAGAATTAATTTTTTCCCGCACCTAATCCATCATGCCCTAGAAGTGCTTGGTGTTTTCTCACCAGGTGACAACCTTTGTGGCCAGCCCATCGCGTCTGCATTACTACGTGGACGCAATGCTCCGAACGGAGACAAAGCTGCCTTCAGTCAAACATATTAACGTAGGCGGCACTGTCCTCACAAAAGACTTCGCCAAGATGATCATGGCGGCGTTCGACCACCTACACTCTCTACGGAACGTCTACGCGATGGCGGAGTCTTGTAGCGTATTATGCACGCCGCCTAAAGGAGATATATCCCCTGGAAATGTCGGTTTTCCAGGCCCCATGGTGGAACTGAAGGTGAGCGTAACATGTTATCCTGACGCCAATTCTAGTTTGAGCTTGTAGTCCTAGTTATTCTATAGTTTAGTGTCTCAGCTTTTAACGGGTATGCTCTAATTTAAGAAAAAAAATGACAGATCATTTAGCGTCTTAGGCTAAATGCGAATGGGGTGCGCTAGAACTTCGGCTTTGGCTCGAATCTCCGTTTCCATAGCAAACTTGGAGTCCTTACCGCACTCATAGTGCAGCGGTGCAGCGATCAAGCAATACGCCACTGCCCTGGGATGGCAGGAGCTGCCACCAGTGGGGCATGTGAGACCCGGGTTGCTCTTCCCGATCAACCTCTCCCGACCACTCATTAATTGAATTGGCACCTGCAACAGCGTGCAGTTTGCTCACCATCTGGTGAGCAGGTTGACATGAATTCACAGGGTCACGTGGCCTAGGTGGCCCACCTAGCTTGCTGCAAGGTTAGCAGGTTTCATACAAAGATCACCGCAACCGCTGAGTGCGGGCTTAAGTTCTACCGCACTTCAGTTCTCATGCACTTTGCATAGTTGGCCATAAAGACTGTCGGCAGGTGGACCACCTGCTAGAGACTTTCGACATATAGCGTGAAATCAGTGAGTGCGCGATTAAGTCCCAACGCACTAAACTTCTAGTTTATGGTTTACGCGGAAAGGGTCCAGTCGTAGAGGGGCGGACTGTGTCCAATAAACTTCTGGTAATGAAAGCTGATCTGTAATGGGTACACACCAGTGACATAATAGAAGCTTTTCTCTCTGCTGTTTCCATCACAGTATTCTTCACTGTAATCATTCCTTCTAGCGTACGAGCTGACGCTCCGCCTATGAGGCATTCCATAGGAAGAGTCTTCAGAAACAGTTCAGCAATTAGACGTTTTAGGAATACACCAAAGCCTCACTACGAGAGCGTATTTCCATCTTAGCTGCACTGAAATACATCCGCCGGAAGAGAATGAGAACGCCGGAAGGTGCTCAGTGCCGCGGCGTGGTCGGCGCTTCCTTTCCGCGTCTATGACACCCAGCGAATCTCCTCTTTTCCAATGTGTGCCCAACTACGTATCCTTTATCCCACCATTCAGTTCATTAAGAGAGAGAGAGAGTTTTTAACAGTGATCTGTTTTTTTTTTCGAATATCAAGCAGCCGTATAAACCCTACAAACTACACTGTGCCATAGATCACGATACGGCAGGTTTGCCACATCGCCGCCATTAGAGGCTACGAAACGTTTTTTTTTTCCACTAGCATCGCTATCACTGCGACATTGCACTAAAATATCGCTGTGACGAAGCGTCCTGATCTGCTCAATACAAAGCTCTCCATACAAGTATTCTTATATCCAGGGTGAACGCAGCAGGTTAATTGGCTCTGCATGCTTGCTCTGGAACTCACTCTTGTGAAGCACAGCAAATTTCCTATTTTCCTCATGGCTTAGCGCTCATGCCACACACCAGACGCCGTACTCTATAATGATCAATTATTCATTTTTCATAAAGTACATATTTGGTCACCTGCATTGGTCGCTGTGTGTCGGTGATTTAGCTGCGGCTTTCAAGCGCTGGAGGGAAGCGGCTGGTTCATTCGCTCTTAGGCTACAAGATCTCATCATTGGCTGCATACCACATACAATAATTAAGCGCTGCGTGCAGCGAATGTTGAAGGCTACAGTAGACGTGGGGAGCGGCCACCTTGTGATTTCTGTGATTAGCCGCGTGCTGCTTTCGTGTGATGCTGCCGTCACACTCGCATCACTGCCAATTAGGTCTAATACTCGGGCCGCATTCATATATAAGCTGTCCATATTTCGTTGCCCGTTTCGTGTTCATTCGGACCTCTGTCAGTAATCACTAGAGACCGAATTTTAGGCAAATGCCTATTTTTTTTAACTCTTCGTAGGCGCACCATTTTTACATATCAGCACGAATTAGGTGTTGACAATATGTTTAATACTCTTTTTATAGTGCCTATAAATGCCTATTTTGGGTGTCAGTGCCTATGAATGCCTATTTCCGGCGTCGGTGCCTAAAAATGTTCTATTTTACAGAAAAGGGGCCTGAAATACGCTGTGGTTTTGCTTTCAGATTCTGTTTCCTTTCGAATTCATTTCGGCTTTGCGTAGAACACACACGTGGCAACATTAGCGACCGCGTCAGTTGGCTATGGTGAACACTGCACCTACGCCGGCTGCGTACACAGTACCGATCACCTCAGCCGAAAATATCGAAGCAACCTTTTTCCTATTTTCTGCCATTTTATTGTAGCAGCTTGTTGATGACTTTGGCTGTTAAAGTGGTAGTTGACCAGATGGCACCACATTTCGGAAAGTATACTGAGTAACTTATAGGCTCGTCCAAATAATTCCCAAACCAACTGTAAAATGTTCCATAAACGTGCTGAAAACAGTTTAACTGGTTAAAATTTTCACCTGGGTAACCTGCCTTATTTTCGTTCCTTGTGCCCCAGCCGCATGCCATCTTCATCAAATGGCATTTGGCGGTAATCTTGTAGGAGCAGGCCACACGAGACAGCTGGAAGTCGTGCGTGCATACGAAAACGCATTCGTGCACTCAAACCATAGAGTAAATGACCCAATGACTGCTTCCATTGTTTTAACTGTGATTTATAAATGGATGATGTTTATTTTACCATGGATCCTCGTGGATGTACAACGTAGGCCCGTGCAGAACTATGATTCTTTTCGGCATATTCCGCATCAAGCAGCACTGTGTGTAACATTTTCTAGCATCTCGTATTTATGGTTTCCAGACCCTTCTAATGGCAAGTACCATTTGATAGTCGCGTGGTTCCAGACACGCGAAGCCGCAAACTATAAAACACGGTTTACACAAATGTCAACATATTTATTAATGTCAAAGCATCGTGTATGCCTGCAATAAATAAGTTCAATTCCTGTGTGAGCGAAGGCTGAACTCATTTGTCAGACGTTTTGAATTGACAATGTTTCTATCAATTTATAAATACATAAGATGTTCAGTGTTTCTACTTTTGTACACGACAAGCGAATTGTTTGTTTCGAGGTATACCAAAATGTTTTAAAAGGGTTGGTAACCGTCCCTTTTGCTCTGCTGAAGCATGCGTATTGTACGAAAAGTTGCGTGACAGCCTTACAAAAAAGGCTTCTAATGTTCGCTCCTTGCTTAAGGTACCAAATCATTCCTGCTGTGTTTTTGTTTTATTTTACGGGAGACATTTTGCGCTAAAGTTCAGAACTGTATGCACTTTTGATAAAGTTTATAGTGCCTATTTTTCTCCGTTAGGTGCCTACAATGCAATTTTAGCCGCCTATTTATGGCGCCTAAAACGTGCTTTTTAGTGCCTTAAAATCGGGCCTCTAGTAATCACTCAGATATACCCGCGTATTTCAAGCGTCTGTAGCATGCGATCCTGCGGTTGAGTGGCTGCGCGACCGGGCCTTACTTTTGGCTGAAATTGGATGCAATGTGCAGCCTTCCCGGCCGTGGCGGTCGAATTTCTTTGGAGGAGAAATTCTAGAGGCCCGTGTACTGTGCGATGTCAGTGCACGTAAAAGAACACCAGGTGGTCGAAATTTCCGGAGCACTTCACTACGGCGTCCCTCATAGCCTGAGTCGCTTTGGGACGTTAAACCCCATAAACCAAACCAAACCAAGCCAACGGTTTGGTACAATATGAAGCCAACAGTGAGGTACATTGTAGCGCTGTGTCAGCAGCCGGCGACCGGACTTGACCACTGGCTGCCAATGACTGCGATATGTAGCCAATTACAAAGTCTGGCCGCTAACAATCCAATGGCCAGGTCGCTTGCCATAGGCACTCAAAAGCCGCGGCTATATATTAATGACGACTGACAGAGGACCGAATGGACGCGAAATGGACAAAGGGAAGTGGACAGCTTATAGAAAGCGGCACCTGGTATCAATTTCTAATGGTTCCATAGCGAATATAGCCCCAGTACGTATTCCTCATTGCCTTGACCGACAGCCCTGATGGTGCCACTTTGATGCGACCACAGAACATCTTTTTGAATCCGCTAGTAAAGACAAGCAGTTTGGTATGTTAGAGACCGCCCCAATGCTCGCCTACTGACAGAGAGAAACATAAATCGTCCAGCCCGAAGGGTTCTCAAGCACTGTTCCGGTCTTGAGGGCATCTTGCTTGAGTGACAGGCAGCACGCATTCAATGGGAATACTTTCACCTGACATCCATGTTTCTTGTTTTATCCCTAACTTTCCTGTTTCTCTTTAGCAATCCTCTTGGTTTCACCTAATGCAGAGTAGCTACACAAAATGCTATTTTAGGCTAGCTTCCTGCCTTTCGGCCCCGCCGCGGTGGCTCAGTGGTTACGGCGCTCGGCTGCTGACCCGAAAGACGCGGGTTCGATCCCGACCGCGGCGGCTGAATTTCTTGAAGGAGAAATTCTAGAGGCCCGTGTGCTGTGCGATGTCAGTGCACGTTAAAAAACCCCAGGTGGTCCAAATTTCCGGAGTCCTTCACTACGGCGTCTCACATAGCCTCAGTCGCTTTGGGACGTTAAACCCCAATAAACCAATAAACCAAAACTTCCTGCCTTTTGTTTTTCTAGCTTCCTCTTTCGCGTTCACTTGAACCTGCCGAAAAAAGCAAATATTTACAAACAAAAAGTGGTGAGAAGCAAGTCGTGAATTGGTGGTTCTAAGCGCATTTTTGAGTCTGTCTATGAGCCAAACCATTTTTAAACTGTAGTTATATAGCCTACAGCTTGTAACGGTTCTCTAATCTCTCGTCAGAAGTCAACAGTTTAAACGCATTGTTTCCGTCTGTTTGTTCCCCATAACTGTGGAATATGTTCCCAAGAAGCATGCCCAAAACGCTAAACAAATAGTAGATAGTTTCAGAACGCGGATAAACACTTCCCATGCCTTCCATTCTATCTTACCGGCATTAAATGTATTCACGAAGCACATCACTTAAGGCTGATCAGTGCATGAATCAAACAGCGAAATTTGCATGCACATATTAGGTTGTTGCCACCATCAATCAACCACTAAATAAATGAAATTTTGACCCTTTTTTGTCAGTTTAAGACTATACATTTGCAATTGCTACCAATCCGCTAGGAAGGTAAAATCTCTCCGCTTACTATCACCTTGGCTGCTGGGAAAGCCCTAACTTTTGTAGCGAAAGCTACATTGGCCACGAACTTGTGATTTCGCTGTGGCGGCGCTCTGAGGAGGCACAGAGACCGACCTTGAGCCGTTGCCTAGCAACCGCCGCAACTAGTGGACGCCGCGCGCTCACCGTTCCATCCGGCATGACGTCACACAGCGTGCCTCGCCGCGGAGCCGCCGCCGCCGTTTGGTATGACGTCACATCGCTTGCCTCGTCGTTGCGTTTGCCTTCGCTCGCTTTGCCAGCTGTGTCGCATGCCTGCTTTCGCTACGTAAATCCTGACATAGCCGAGCTAACCTACTGCCATTTTTTTAGCTGTTTCTCCCGAAAGAAGACACAGCGGTTAGTCGAAGAGCCTCAACTTCGTTCAGTGTGTTCTATTATAGACGTCGTGATGAGAACATGCCATTCTCCAAAGCTGAGACGGAATTTCGAACAGGCGTAGCTTTTCTCCTTTTGCTTGGCCAACTGCACCGCCAGCCTACTGCTTCCCTGCTTTCCTCATTTATCTTGCTACTTTTGCTTCTTATTTCGTGAAACTGAATTGTTTCTTACTTTTAACATTCACGTAAGCATTTTTTTTTTCAAAGCTTCCTACCTCTCGCGTGTGAACTCATATCACATATTCCAGAAAAATTAACAAAGTATTTAGTCGCCAAAAGTATACGTAAGGATGAAATGCACTGCAGGGAAGGCATACCGTATGAGCCGTAGGGCGGCTCATAGATACTGATATATGCACCCGAATAGTAATGAGCGTTCATCGGTACTTTTCTCAGCTTTGCTTTTTGAGAGATAATACCCCGGCTTTCATTGCCGCTTTTATTCTCTGGTGATCGGAGCAACCAGCGCTCGCCACGTGCCGAAGAGGCGATGGTGCCAGGACGCCACACAAAACTCGATGCCGCCGTCACCGCCTCTTGCAACCACCACATCGAAGAACGACAAATTGAAGCTGGTTACTTGCCGTGGTCATGGATAGCGCCACAGGGAGAGTGCTTTAGGCTTTTCGCGCATTACATAATGGCGGCAACTCACGCGGAGCTTTCACCTCGTTGATCGAGTGCCAGCAGGACTAAGCGTGCGTCTCTCGTGTTGCAAGGCAGAGCGTGGGCTTCTTCGCGCAACGCGATGGCTTCACCAACTACGTGGCCACGACGACGCTGTTGTTGACGCATGCGGTCCTCCGGCGCCATCACAGCTCATAGGCACCAGGGTGGAGTAAACTGAAAGTTTCACCTAAGTCCGTCTAGGTTCGCTTCCGTGTTCGCCATCCATCCTGGCCCCGAAGTCACCCGCGCGCGCCGACAGCTCAACTTTAAACCTTTTTCTGCCTGATGCCACAATTCCTCACTGCATCAAACGACTATGCTAATACGCTCAAGTATCCACGGGTTTTATATTGTCCCCGGGCGGCGCCGAAAGGACGAAGAAGTGAGGAACTCGCGTGCTCTCGGAGCTGGGACTCTGCTTCTCTGTTGGCGGCTTGCGCCTAGCCTGTGTGATTAAGGACCCATCCGTGACATTTCTGGTGGAGGTGCGGGGTACATCGCCCTGGAATATGTCGCACACCCCTCCTAACACCGAGGACCCCAGACCTCTCCCTATCGACACGCCAGTGCATCGGGTCAGTCGCGGCAATCTAGGACTGCCCCCTGAGCATAGGCTGTTGGAGACTACCTCGGCACCTCCTGGCCGGCTGCCTCCTGAGCTCAGGCCATTTGACACTACCTCGGCGCCTGCCCCTCAACCAGTCATGCAAGGCGCCGCGTACTACACCCTCCAAAACCCACGGCTACCAAAATCCTTTCACGGGACTCAGCTGGAGGACGTGGAAGATTGGCTCCTCCAGTTTGAACGGGTCGCCGCATTTAACCAGTGGGATGACGCCGCCAAACTGAGGAACGTTTTCTTCAGCTTGGAGGACGGTGCTCGGACGTGGTACGAAAACCGTGAGGACGCTCTTTTGTCATGGCATGAGTTCCGACGTCAATTGCTCGCCACGTATGTCAGCGCTGATCGTCGGGAGCGAGCTGAACGCGCCCTACAGTCCCGCATGCAGATGCCCAATGAAACGGTTACCATGTACGTCGAAGACATGACGCGTCTCTTCCGGCGGGCTGACCCAGCCATGTCGGAAGCCAAAAAGCTGCGCCACCTAATGCGTGGTGTGAAAGAACAGCTTTTCGCCGGCCTCGTGCGCAGCCCCCCAAGCACTGTTGCCGAGTTTCTAGCAGAGGCTGTCACGATGGAGCAGGTTCTCCGGCAGCGTTCCACCGCGTACGACCGGCCAGTCCTTGCCGCTTCTATAACGGAGCCTCTCCCGGCGTTCAACACCAATACCGACTTCCTCCGTGACATGATCCGCACTGTCGTCCGTGAGGAGCTGCAGAAGATCTGTGGTACGTCGCAGACCACGGCCAGCTCCTTTATGGGCGTTATCCGCGACGAGGTGCAGCAGGCTGTCAGGCCACAGTTACTACGCGGCGAACCACAGCCAGTACAGCCAGATTACTACCGCCCGACGTACGCTGAAGCTCTGCGACGCCCTGCCCCGACTCCAGCGGCATTTACACAGCCTATCCAGACGGACTACTGCCGCCCGACGTATGCTGACGCTTTACGACGCCCTCCCCCAAATGCAACGGCGTTTGTTCAAGCCCATCACGACGTCCCGCTACCCTCCGTGCAGCCAGTGCAGCACATCCCGAGTGACCGACGATCCCTGCGCAGAGCGGACGTCTGGCGTGGCCCAGACCGACGACGTTTGTGTTTCCATTGTGGGGAGCCCGGTCACCTGTTCCGGCGGTGTCCATATCGTGAACTTGGCCTGCAGGGTTTTTCCCCCGATGCGCCAAGACCCCGATTTGGTCAACGGCCCCCTGCGATTGAAGAGTACGTAACGCAGCAACCACTGTGGTCCACGGCGCGCCGTCAGTCCCGATCGCCGTCCCCTCGCCGGTCATCATTTTCACCGAATCCGCAGAACTTTTCGCGAGCGACAGCGGACCGCTCGCCCAGTCCTCGCCGGGAAAACTGAAGACAGCGACCTCCGGGGGCGTGGTCGCTGGATATCGATGCTGTAAGGACCCCCTGACGACGCCGACATTCGATGATAGAGCTTTGTCGACGTCGACGACAGCCGGTGATCTAAAGGAGCGATTCTCACTCGACATACCCGTGCTTCTCGACGGTCACAGCATTAGCGCGTTGGTGGACACAGGAGCAGAGTTTTCAATTATTAGTGGCAAATTTGCAGCGCTTCTGAAGAAAGTCACGACTCCCTGCTCTGGCATGCAGATCCGGACGGCGGGGGGCCATATCATTACTCCGCTTGGACAGTGCACGGCTAGGGTCCAGATCATCGATTCGACGTTCGTAGTGAGCTGCCTGGTGCTCCGCGACTGTTCTCGTGACCTGATTTTGGGCGTAGATTTTCTCCGTGAGAATGGTGCCGTTATTGACCTGCGGAACAGAACCGTTACGTTTTCTAGAGCGAAAGCCGACGACACCTCCGATGTTCGTCAACGCAGCTCCGCCCTTCGTATTTCCACTGAGAGTGTTTTGATCCCGCCGCGCGCCAGTGTTTTTGCAAGAGTTGAATGCGATGATAGGCTACGTGATGGACCTGCAGTCGCCGAGGGCAACCTTTCCTTGCTACTGACACACGGCATTTGCTCGGCCCGAAGCCTTGTCCACCTCCATAACGGTCGGTCGGAGCTCCTGATTACTAATTTTACCAACGAACCTCGTCGCCTTTTCCGAGCTACTGCCATAGAGTGGGCCGACCAATTGGCAGATGTTACTGAGTGTTTTGCGTCCGAGGGCATGGTACAACCGGAGACGTCCCTGGATCGCATCGATATTAGCTCCGGGCTATCAGCGACTCAACAGCGCGACCTACGCGCCCTACTGCTTCAATACCAAACCTGCTTCGCATCCTCCTCGAAAGTGCGGCAAACGGCGGTCACAAAGCATCGAATCATCACTTCCAATGATGCTCGCCCCATACGACAGCAGCCGTACCGCATTTTCCCGAAGGAACGCGACGCCATCCAAACGCAGGTGAAGGAGATGCTTACAGACGGCATAATTCAGCCTTCTAAGAGCCCGTGGTCGTCGCCTGTTGTTCTGGTAAAGAAGAAGGATGGGACTTTGCGCTTTTGCGTCGATTACCGTAAGCTGAACGCCATAACGAAAAAGGACGTCTACCCGCTGCCTCGCATCGACGACTCACTCGACAGACTTCGCCGCGCCAAGTATTTTTCATCGATCGACCTAAAGAGCGGATATTGGCAGATTGAGGTTGATGAACGTGACCCCGAAAAAACTGCCTTCATCACACCCGACGGCCTATATGAATTTAAGGTGTTGCCCTTCGGCCTTTGTTCAGCGCCTGCGACGTTTCAGCGCATGATGGACACTGTCCTGGCTGGCCTCAAATGGCAAACCTGTTTAGTTTATCTAGATGACGTGGTGGTGTTTTCAGAAACCTTCGACCAACACCTTGAACGCCTGCGGACCGTGCTGGATGCCCTGCGGTTGGCCGACTTGACACTTAAACCCGAGAAGTGCCACTTTGGCTACAAAGAGCTCAAGTTTCTTGGCCATGTTGTGAGCGCCGACGGTGTAAAACCCGACCCCGAGAAAACTGCCGCCGTAGCCGAGTTTCCCCGTCCTACTACAAAGAAAGCGCTCAAGCGCTTCTTGGGTTTGTGCGCCTACAACCGCCGTTTTATCGCAGACTTCTCCAACATCGCTGAACCTTTGACCCGCTTAACGCGTGAAGATACACCGTTCGTCTGGACTGCCGCGCAAGAGGCTGCTTTCACAGAGCTGCGACAACGGCTGCACACTACCCCTGTGCTTGCTCACTTTGATGAGGAGGCTGCTACCGAGATACACACCGACGCTAGCAATATTGGGCTTGGTGCCGTCCTCGTTCAGCATCAAGAAGGCGTGGAACGTTTGATCGCGTATGCGAGTCGCACACTCTCGCGCACCGAAATCAACTATTCCACCTCAGAAAAGGAGTGCCTCGCCGTCATCTGGGCCACGATGAAATTTCGGCCCTATATCTACGGTCGCCCTTTCAAAGTCGTCACAGACCACCATTCCTTGTGCTGGCTGACCAATCTCCGGGACCCATCAGGCCGCCTGGCACGCTGGAGCCTTCGCCTTCAGGAATTTGATTATACAATTGTCTATAAGTCCGGACGTAAACACGAAGATGCCGACACGCTCTCGCGCGCACCCGTTGAGCAAGCTGATGACAGCGCAGAGGACGACCATCGTTTCCTAGGTGTGGTCAGCAGTTCGGACTTGGTGGCAAGGCAGCGTGCTGACGCTGACCTGCGGTCTGTCATGGATCACCTAGAGGGCCATGCTTCCAACGTACCTCGACCCTTTTCCCGCCACCTGTCCTCTTTTTGTATTCGCAATGGCGTACTCTACAAGAAAAACTCACGTAACGGTGACCGGACCTACCTCCTAGTCGTGCCATCAGACCTCCGCGACGACATCCTTTCAGCGTGTCATGATGAGCCCACATCTGGCCACTTGGGATTTGCACGCACGCTCGCCCGAGTGCGTCAGGCCTATTATTGGCCTAAACTTGCAGCGACCATCCATCGCTACGTCAGAGGTTGCCGTGAGTGCCAGCGTCGTAAGTCGCCACCGCTAAAGCCTGCAGGTTTGCTCCATCCAATTGAACCACCTCGCACACCTTTTGACCAAATCGGCATTGATCTTCTGGGCCCATTTCCTGTATCAGCATCTGGCAATAAGTGGATTATAGTTGCGACTGATTATTTGACGCGCTATGCGGAAACCAAGGCGGTGCCGCGCAGTACATCCTCGGAAATCGCGCATTTCTTCATACACCACATCGTTTTACGACACGGCGCCCCGTCTTCCGTAATCACCGACAGAGGCACTGCGTTTACTGCACAGCTCTTGCACGAGGTGTTCCAGCTGAGTCACACGACCCACCGCAAGACTACTGCATACCACCCGCAGT